>NW_027184792.1:0-269898 GCF_040668555.2 Bombus flavifrons | reverse complement strand
GTAATACTATATAACGTTATACGTTATAATGTAACACTATATATCGTTATACGTTATAACGTAATACTATATAACGTTATGCGTTATAACGTAATACTATATAACGTTATACGTTATAACGTAATACTATATAACGTTATACGTTATAACGTAACACTATATAACGATATACGTTATATGGTAATACTATATAACGTTATACGTTATAACGTAATACTATATATCGTTATTCGTTATAACGTAATACTATATAACGTTATACGTTATATGGTAATACTATATAACGTTATACGTTATAACGTAACACTATATAACGTTATACGTTATAACGCAATACTATATAACGTTATACGTTATAACGTAACACTATATAACGATATACGTTATATGGTAATACTATATAACGTTATACGTTATAACGTAATACTATATATCGTTATACGTTATAACGTAATACTATATAACGTTATACGTTATATGGTAATACTATATAACGTTATACGTTATAACGTAACACTATATAACGTTATACGTTATAACGCAATACTATATAACGTTATACGTTATATGGTAATACTATATAACGTTATACGTTATATGGTAATGCAATATAACGTTATACGTTATAACGTAATACTATATAACGTTATGCGTTATATGGTAATACTATATAACGCTATACGTTATAACGTAAGACTATATAACGTTATACGTTATAACGCAATACTATATAACGTTATACGTTATATGGTAATACTATATAACGTTATACGTTATAACGTAACACTATATAACGTTATACGTTATAACGCAATACTATATAACGTTATACGTTATATGGTAATACTATATAACGTTATACGTTATAACGTAATACTATATAACGTTATACGTTATAACGTAATACTATATAACGTTATACGTTATATGGTAATACTATATAACATTATACGTTATATGGTAATGCTATATAACGTTATACGTTAGATGGTAACACTATATAACGTTATACGTTATAACGTAATACTATATAACGTTATACGTTATAACGTAATACTATATAACGTTATACGTTATAACGTAATACTATATAACGTTATACGTTATAACGTAATACTATATACCGTTATACGTTATAACGTAATACTATATAACGTTATACGTTATATGGTAATACTATATAACGTTATACGTTATAACGTAATACTATATAACGTTATACGTTATATGGTAATACTATATAACGTTGTACGTTATATGGTAATGCTATATAACGTTATACGTTATAACGCAATACTATATAACGTTATACGTTATATGGTAATGCTATATAACGTTATACGTTATAACGCAATACTATATAACGTTATACGTTATATGGTAATACTATATAACGTTATACGTTATAACGTAATACTATATAACGTTATACGTTATAACGTAATACTATATAACGTTATACGTTAGAACGTAATACTATATAACGTTATACGTTATATGGTAATACTTTATAACGTTATACGTTATAACGTAATACTATATAACGTTATACGTTATATGGTAATACTATATAACGTTATACGTTATAACGTAATACTATATAACGTTATACGTTATAACGCAATACTGTATAACGTTATACGTTATATGGTAATACTATATAACGTTATACGTTATAACGTAATACTATATAACGTTATACGTTATAACGTAATACTATATAACGTTATACGTTATATGGTAATACTATATAACGTTATACGTTATATGGTAATACTATATACCGTTATACGTTATAACGTAATACTATATAACGTTATACGTTATATGGTAATACAATATATCGTTATACGTTATAACGTAATACTATATAAAGTTATACGTTATATGGTAATACTATATAACGTTATACGTTATATGGTAATGCTATATAACGTTATACGTTATAACGCAATACTATATAACGTTATACGTTATATGGTAATGCTATATAACGTTACACGTTATAACGCAATACTATATAACGTTATACGTTATAACGTAATACTATATAACGTTATACGTTATAACGCAATACTGTATAACGTTATACGTTATATGGTAATGCTATATAACGTTATACGTTATAACGTAATACTATATATCGTTATACGTTATAACGTAATACTATATAACGTTATACGTTATATGGTAATGCTATATATCGTTATACGTTATAACGTAATACTATATAACGTTATACGTTATATGGTAATACTATATAACGTTATACGTTATATGGTAATGCTATATAACGTTATACTTTATAACGTAATACTATATATCGTTATACGTTATAACGTAATACTATATAACGTTATACGTTATATGGTAATACTATATAACGTTATACGTTATAACGCAATACTATATAACGTTATACGTTATAACGTAATACTATATAACGTTATACGTTATAACGCAATACTGTATAACGTTATACGTTATATGGTAATGCTATATAACGTTATACGTTATAACGTAATACTATATATCGTTATACGTTATAACGTAATACTATATAACGTTATACGTTATATGGTAATACTATATAACGTTATACGTTATATGGTAATACTATATAACGTTATACGTTATAACGTAATACTATATATCGTTATACGCTATAACGTAATACTATATAACGTTATACGTTATATGGTAATACTATATAACGTTATACGTTATAACGTAATACTATATATCGTTATACGTTATAACGTAATACTATATAACGTTATACGTTATATGGTAATACTATATAACGTTATACGTTATAACGTAATACTATATAACGTTATACGTTATAACGTAATACTATATAACGTTATATGTTATAACGTAATACTATATAACGTTATACGCTATAACGTAATACTATATAACGTTATACGTTATAACGCAATACTATATAACGTTATACGTTATATGGTAATACTATATAACGTTATACGTTATAACGTAATACTATATAACGTTATACGTTATAACGTAATACTATATAACGTTATACGTTATATGGTAATACTATATAACATTATACGTTATATGGTAATGCTATATAACGTTATACGTTATATGGTAACACTATATAACGTTATACGTTATAACGTAATACTATATAACGTTATACGTTATAACGTAATACTATATAACGTTATACGTTATAACGTAATACTATATAACGTTATACGTTATAACGTAATACTATATACCGTTATACGTTATAACGTAATACAATATAACGTTATACGTTATATGGTAATACTATATAACGTTATACGTTAAAACGTAATACTATATAACGTTATACGTTATATGGTAATACTATATAACGTTATACGTTATATGGTAATGCTATATAACGTTATACGTTATAACGCAATACTATATAACGTTATACGTTATATGGTAATGCTATATAACGTTATACGTTATAACGCAATACTATATAACGTTATACGTTATAACGTAATACTATATAACGTTATACGTTATTACGCAATACTGTATAACGATATACGTTATATGGTAATACTATATAACGTTATACGTTATAACGTAATACTATATATCGTTATACGTTATAACGTAATACTATATAACGTTATACGTTATATGGTAATACTATATAACGTTATACGTTATAACGTAACACTATATAACGTTATACGTTATAACGCAATACTATATAACGTTATACGTTATATGGTAATACTATATAACGTTATACGTTATAACGTAATACTATATAACGTTATACGTTATAACGTAATACTATATAACGTTATACGTTAGAACGTAATACTATATAACGTTATACGTTATATGGTAATACTATATAACGTTATACGTTATAACGTAATACTATATAACGTTATACGTTATATGGTAATACTATATAACGTTATACGTTATAACGTAATACTATATAACGTCATACGTTATATGGTAATACTATATAACGTTATACGTTATAACGCAATACTGTATAACGTTATACGTTATATGGTAATACTATATAACGTTATACGTTATATGGTAATACTATATAACGTTATACGTTATATGGTAATACTATATAACGTTATACGTTATATGCTAATGCTATATAACGTTATACGTTATAACGTAATACTATATATCGTTATACGTTATAACGTAATACTATATAACGTTATACGTTATATGGTAATACTTTATAACGTTATACGTTATAACGTAATACTATATAACGTTATACGTTATATGGTAATACTATATAACGTCATACGTTATAACGTAATACTATATATCGTTATACGTTATAACGTAATACTATATAACGTTATACGTTATATGGTAATGCTATATAACGTTATACGTTATAACGTAATACTATATAGCGTTATACGTTATAACGCAATACTATATAACGTTATACGTTATATGGTAATACTATATAACGTTATACGTTATAACGTAATACTATATAACGTTATACGTTATAACGTAAAGCTATATAACGTTATACGTTATAACGCAATACTGTGTAACGTTATACGTTATATGGTAATACTATATAACGTTATACGTTATATGGTAATACTATATAACGTTATACGTTATATGCTAATGCTATATAACGTTATACGTTATAACGTAATACTATATATCGTTATACGTTATAACGTAATACTATATAACGTTATACGTTATAACGTAATACTATATAACGTTATACGTTATAACGTAATACTATATAACGTTATACGTTAGAACGTAATACTATATAACGTTATACGTTATATGGTAATACTTTATAACGTTATACGTTATAACGTAATACTATATAACGTTATACGTTATATGGTAATACTATATAACGTCATACGTTATAACGTAATACTATATATCGTTATACGTTATAACGTAATACTATATAACGTTATACGTTATATGGTAATGCTATATAACGTTATACGTTATAACGTAATACTATATAGCGTTATACGTTATAACGCAATACTATATAACGTTATACGTTATATGGTAATACTATATAACGTTATACGTTATAACGTAATACTATATAGCGTTATACGTTATAACGTAATACTATATAACGTTATACGTTATAACGTAATACTATATAACGTTATACGTTATAACGTAATACTATATAACGTTATACGTTATAACGTAATACTATATAACGTTATACGTTATAACGCAATACTGTATAACGTTATACGTTATATGGTAATACTATATAACGTTATACGTTATATGGTAATACTATATAACGTTATACGTTATATGCTAATGCTATATAACGTTATACGTTATAACGTAATACTATATAACGTTATACGTTATAACGCAATACTGTATAACGTTATACGTTATATGGTAATACTATATAGCGTTATACGTTATATGGTAATACTATATAACGTTATACGTTATATGCTAATGCTATATAACGTTATACGTTATAACGTAATACTATATATCGTTATACGTTATAACGTAATACTATATAACGTTATACGTTATATGGTAATACTATATAACGTTATACGTTATAAAGTAATACTATATAGCGTTATACGTTATAACGCAATACTATATACCGTTATACGTTATAACGTAATACTATATAACGTTATACGTTATATGGTAATACTATATAACGTTATACGTTATAACGTAATACTATATAACGTTATACGTTATAACGTAAGACTATATAACGTTATACGTTATAACGTAATACTATATAACGTTATACGTTATAACGTAATACTATATAACGTTATACGTTATATGGTAATACTATATAACGTTATACGTTATAACGTAATACTATATAACGTTATACGTTATATGGTAATACTAGTTAACGTTATACGTTATAACGTAATACTATATACCGTTATACGTTATAACGTAATACTATATAACGTTATACGTTATATGGTAATACTATATAACGTTATACGTTATAACGTAATACTATATAACGTTATACGTTATAACGCAATACTGTATAACGTTATACGTTATATGGTAATGCTATATAACGTTATACGTTATAACGTAATACTATATATCGTTATTCGTTATAACGTAATACTATATAACGTTATACGTTATAACGTAATACTATATAACGATATACGTTATATGGTAATACTATATAACGTTATACGTTATAACGTAATACTATATAACGTTATACGTTATATGGTAATAGTACATAACGTTATACGTTATAACGTAATACTATATAACGTTATACGTTATAACGTAATACTATATATCGTTATACGTTATAACGTAATACTATATAACGTTATACGTTATAACGTAATACTATATAACGTTATACGTTATAACGTAACACTATATAACGTTATACGTTATAACGCAATACTATATAACGTTATACGTTATAACGCAATACTATATAACGTTATACGTTATATGGTAATACTATATAACGTTATACGTTATAACGTAACACTATATAACGTTATACGTTATAACGCAATACTATATAACGTTATACGTTATATGGTAATACTATATAACGTTATGCGTTATATGGTAATGCTATATAACGTTATACGTTATAACGTAATACTATATATCGTTATACTTTATAACGTAATACTATATAACGTTATACGTTATAACGTAATACTATATAACGTTATACGTTATAACGCAATACTGTATAACGATATACGTTATATGGTAATACTATATAACGTTATACGTTATAACGTAATACTATATAACGTTATACGTTATAACGTAATACTATAATATATAACGTTATACGTTATAACGTAACACTATATAACGTTATACGTTATAACGCAATACTATATAACGTTATACGTTATAACGTAATACTATATAACGTTATACGTTATATGGTAATACTAGTTAACGTTATACGTTATAACGTAATACTATATACCGTTATACGTTATAACGTAATACTATATAACGTTATACGTTATATGGTAATACTATATAACGTTATACGTTATAACGTAATACTATATAACGTTATACGTTATAACGTAACACTATATATCGTTATACGTTATAACGTAATACTATATAACGTTATACGTTATATGGTAATACTATATAACGTTATACGTTATAACGTAATACTATATAACGTTATACGTTATATGGTAATAGTACATAACGTTATACGTTATAACGTAATACTATATAACGTTATACGTTATAACGTAATACTATATATCGTTATACGTTATAACGTAATAATATATAACGTTATACGTTATAACGTAATACTATATAACGTTATACGTTATAACGTAACACTATATAACGTTATACGTTATAACGCAATACTATATAACGTTATACGTTATAACGCAATACTATATAACGTTATACGTTATATGGTAATACTATATAACGTTATACGTTATAACGTAATACTATATAACGTTATACGTTATATGGTAATAGTACATAACGTTATACGTTATAACGTAATACTATATAACGTTATACGTTATAACGTAATACTATATATCGTTATACGTTATAACGTAATACTATATAACGTTATACGTTATAACGTAACACTATATAACGTTATACGTTATAACGCAATACTATATAACGTTATACGTTATAACGCAATACTATATAACGTTATACGTTATATGGTAATACTATATAACGTTATACGTTATAACGTAATACTATATAACGTTATACGTTATATGGTAATAGTACATAACGTTATAAGTTATAACGTAATACTATATAACGTTATACGTTATAACGTAATACTATATAACGTTATACGTTATAACGTAACACTATATAACGATATACGTTATATGGTAATACTATATAACGTTATACGTTATAACGTAATACTATATATCGTTATACGTTATAACGTAATACTATATAACGTTATACGTTATATGGTAATACTATATAACGTTATACGTTATAACGTAACACTATATAACGTTATACGTTATAACGCAATACTATATAACGTTATACGTTATAACGTAACACTATATAACGATATACGTTATATGGTAATACTATATAACGTTATACGTTATAACGTAATACTATATATCGTTATACGTTATAACGTAATACTATATAACGTTATACGTTATATGGTAATACTATATAACGTTATACGTTATAACGTAACACTATATAACGTTATACGTTATAACGCAATACTATATAACGTTATACGTTATATGGTAATACTATATAACGTTATACGTTATATGGTAATGCTATATAACGTTATACGTTATAACGTAATACTATATATCGTTATACGTTATAACGTAATACTATATAACGTTATACGTTATAACGTAATACTATATAACGTTATACGTTATAACGCAATACTGTATAACGATTTACGTTATATGGTAATACTATATAACGTTATACGTTATAACGTAACACTATATATCGTTATACGTTATAACGTAATACTATATAACGTTATGCGTTATAACGTAATACTATATAACGTTATACGTTATAACGTAATACTATATAACGTTATACGTTATAACGTAACACTATATAACGATATACGTTATATGGTAATACTATATAACGTTATACGTTATAACGTAATACTATATATCGTTATACGTTATAACGTAATACTATATTACGTTATACGTTATATGGTAATACTATATAACGTTATACGTTATAACGTAACACTATATAACGTTATACGTTATAACGCAATACTATATAACGTTATACGTTATAACGTAACACTATATAACGATATACGTTATATGGTAATACTATATAACGTTATACGTTATAACGTAATACTATATAACGTTATACGTTATAACGTAATACTATATAACGTTATACGTTATATGGTAATACTATATAACGTTATACGTTATAACGCAACACTATATAACGTTATACGTTATAACGCAATACTATATAACGTTATACGTTATATGGTAATACTATATAACGTTATACGTTATATGGTAATGCTATATAACGTTATACGTTATAACGTAATACTATATATCGTTATACGCTATAACGTAATACTATATAACGTTATACGTTATAACGTAATACTATATAACGTTATACGTTATAACGCAATACTATATAACGATATACGTTATATGGTAATACTATATAACGTTATACGTTATAACGTAACACTATATATCGTTATACGTTATAACGTAATACTATATAACGTTATACGTTATATGGTAATACTATATAACGTTATACGTTATAACGTAATACTATATAACGTTATACGTTATATGGTAATAGTACATAACGTTATACGTTATAACGTAATACTATATAACGTTATACGTTATAACGTAATACTATATATCGTTATACGTTATAACGTAATACTATATAACGTTATACGTTATAACGTAATACTATATAACGTTATACGTTATAACGTAACACTATATAACGTTATACGTTATAACGCAATACTATATAACGTTATACGTTATAACGCAATACTATATAACGTTATACGTTATATGGTAATACTATATAACGTTATACGTTATAACGTAATACTATATAACGTTATACGTTATATGGTAATAGTACATAACGTTATAAGTTATAACGTAATACTATATAACGTTATACGTTATATGGTAATACTATATAACGTTATACGTTATAACGTAATACTATATAACGTTATACGTTATAACGTAACACTATATAACGATATACGTTATATGGTAATACTATATAACGTTATACGTTATAACGTAATACTATATATCGTTATACGTTATAACGTAATACTATATAACGTTATACGTTATATGGTAATACTATATAACGTTATACGTTATAACGTAATACTATATAACGTTATACGTTATATGGTAATAGTACATAACGTTATACGTTATAACGTAATACTATATAACGTTATACGTTATAACGTAATACTATATATCGTTATACGTTATAACGTAATACTATATAACGTTATACGTTATAACGTAATACTATATAACGTTATACGTTATAACGTAACACTATATAACGTTATACGTTATAACGCAATACTATATAACGTTATACGTTATAACGCAATACTATATAACGTTATACGTTATATGGTAATACTATATAACGTTATACGTTATAACGTAATACTATATAACGTTATACGTTATATGGTAATAGTACATAACGTTATAAGTTATAACGTAATACTATATAACGTTATACGTTATATGGTAATACTATATAACGTTATACGTTATAACGTAATACTATATAACGTTATACGTTATAACGTAACACTATATAACGATATACGTTATATGGTAATACTATATAACGTTATACGTTATAACGTAATACTATATATCGTTATACGTTATAACGTAATACTATATAACGTTATACGTTATATGGTAATACTATATAACGTTATACGTTATAACGTAACACTATATAACGTTATACGTTATAACGCAATACTATATATCGTTATACGTTATAACGTAACACTATATAACGATATACGTTATATGGTAATACTATATAACGTTATACGTTATAACGTAATACTATATATCGTTATACGTTATAACGTAATACTATATAACGTTATACGTTATATGGTAATACTATATAACGTTATACGTTATAACGTAACACTATATAACGTTATACGTTATAACGCAATACTATATAACGTTATACGTTATATGGTAATACTATATAACGTTATACGTTATATGGTAATGCTATATAACGTTATACGTTATAACGTAATACTATATATCGTTATACGTTATAACGTAATACTATATAACGTTATACGTTATAACGTAATACTATATAACGTTATACGTTATAACGCAATACTGTATAACGATTTACGTTATATGGTAATACTATATAACGTTATACGTTATAACGTAACACTATATATCGTTATACGTTATAACGTAATACTATATAACGTTATGCGTTATAACGTAATACTATATAACGTTATACGTTATAACGTAATACTATATAACGTTATACGTTATAACGTAACACTATATAACGATATACGTTATATGGTAATACTATATAACGTTATACGTTATAACGTAATACTATATATCGTTATACGTTATAACGTAATACTATATAACGTTATACGTTATATGGTAATACTATATAACGTTATACGTTATAACGTAATACTATATATCGTTATACGTTATAACGCAATACTATATAACGTTATACGTTATAACGTAACACTATATAACGATATACGTTATATGGTAATACTATATAACGTTATACGTTATAACGTAATACTATATATCGTTATACGTTATAACGTAATACTATATAACGTTATACGTTATATGGTAATACTATATAACGTTATACGTTATAACGCAACACTATATAACGTTATACGTTATAACGCAATACTATATAACGTTATACGTTATATGGTAATACTATATAACGTTATACGTTATATGGTAATGCTATATAACGTTATACGTTATAACGTAATACTATATATCGTTATACGCTATAACGTAATACTATATAACGTTATACGTTATAACGTAATACTATATAACGTTATACGTTATAACGCAATACTGTATAACGTTATACGTTATATGGTAATACTATATAACGTTATACGTTATATGGTAATACTATATAACGTTATACGTTATATGCTAATGCTATATAACGTTATACGTTATAACGTAATACTATATAGCGTTATACGTTATAACGCAATACTATATAACGTTATACGTTATAACGTAATACTATATAACGTTATACGTTATATGGTAATACTATATAACGTTATACGTTATAACGTAATACTATATATCGTTATACGTTATAACGTAATACTATATAACGTTATACGTTATATGGTAATACTATATAACGTTATACGTTATAACGTAACACTATATAACGATATACGTTATATGGTAATACTATATAACGTTATACGTTATAACGTAATACTATATATCGTTATACGTTATATGGTAATACTATATAACGTTATACGTTATATGGTAATGCTATATAACGTTATACGTTATAACGTAATACTATATATCGTTATACGCTATAACGTAATACTATATAACGTTATACGTTATAACGTAATACTATATAACGTTATACGTTATAACGCAATACTGTATAACGATATACGTTATATGGTAATACTATATAACGTTATACGTTATAACGTAATACTATATAACGTTATACGTTATATGGTAATACTATATAACGTTATACGTTATAACGTAATACTATATAGCGTTATACGTTATAACGCAATACTATATAACGTTATACGTTATATGGTAATACTATATAACGTTATACGTTATAACGTCATACTATATAGCGTTATACGTTATAACGTAATACTATATAACGTTATACGTTATAACGTAATACTATATAACGTTATACGTTATAACGTAATACTATATAACGTTATACGTTATAACGCAATACTGTATAACGTTATACGTTATATGGTAATACTATATAACGTTATACGTTATATGGTAATACTATATAACGTTATACGCTATATGCTAATGCTATATAACGTTATACGTTATAACGTAATACTCTATAACGTTATACGTTATAACGCAATACTGTATAACGTTATACGTTATATGGTAATACTATATAACGTTATACGTTATATGGTAATACTATATAACGTTATACGTTATATGCTAATGCTATATAACGTTATACGTTATAACGTAATACTATATATCGTTATACGTTATAACGTAATACTATATAACGTTATACGTTATATGGTAATACTATATAACGATATATTTTATAACGTAATACTATATAGCGTTATACGTTATAACGTAATACTATATAACGTTATACGTTATAACGTAATACTATATAACGTTATACGTTATAACGCAATACTGTATAACGTTATACGTTATATGGTAATGCTATATAACGTTATACGTTATAACGTAATACTATATATCGTTATACGTTATAACGTAATACTATATAACGTTATACGTTATAACGTAATACTATATAACGTTATACGTTATAACGCAATACTGTATAACGATATACGTTATATGGTAATACTATATAACGTTATACGTTATAACGTAACACTATATAACGTTATACGTTATAACGCAATACTATATAACGTTATACGTTATATGGTAATACTATATAACGTTATACGTTATATGGTAATGCTATATAACGCTATACGTTATAACGTAATACTATATATCGTTATACGTTATAACGTAATACTATATAACGTTATACGTTATAACGTAATACTATATAACGTTATACGTTATAACGCAATACTGTATGACGATATACGTTATATGGTAATACTATATAACGTTATACGTTATAATGTAACACTATATATCGTTATACGTTATAACGTAATACTATATAACGTTATACGTTATATAGTAATACTATATAACGTTATACGTTATAACGTAATACTATATAACGTTATACGTTATATGGTAATAGTACATAACGTTATACGTTATAACGTAATACTATATAACGTTATACGTTATAACGTAACACTATATATCGTTATACGTTATAACGTAATACTATATAACGTTATACGTTATAACGTAATACTATATAACGTTATACGTTATAACGTAACACTATATAACGTTATACGTTATAACGCAATACTATATAACGTTATACGTTATAACGCAATACTATATAACGTTATACGTTATATGGTAATACTATATAACGTTATACGTTATAACGTAATACTATATAACGTTATACGTTATATGGTAATAGTACATAACGTTATAAGTTATAACGTAATACTATATAACGTTATACGTTATATGGTAATACTATATAACGTTATACGTTATAACGTAATACTATATAACGTTATACGTTATAACGTAACACTATATAACGTTATACGTTATAACGTAACACTATATAACGTTATACGTTATAACGCAATACTATATAACGTTATACGTTATATGGTAATACTATATAACGTTATACGTTATATGGTAATGCTATATAACGTTATACGTTATAACGTAATACTATATATCGTTATACGTTATAACGCAATACTATATATCGTTATACGTTATAACGTAATACTATATAACGTTATACGTTATAACGCAATACTGTATAACGATATACGTTATATGGTAATACTATATAACGTTATACGTTATAACGTAACACTATATAACGTTATACGTTATAACGCAATACTATATAACGTTATACGTTATATGGTAATACTATATAACGTTATACGTTATAACGTAATACTATATAACGTTATACGTTATATGGTAATAGTACATAACGTTATAAGTTATAACGTAATACTATATAACGTTATACGTTATAACGCAATACTATATAACGTTATACGTTATATGGTAATACTATATAACGTTATACGTTATAACGTAACACTATATAACGATATACGTTATATGGTAATACTATATAACGTTATACGTTATAACGTAATACTATATAACGTTATACGTTATAACGTAACACTATATAACGTTATACGTTATAACGCAATACTATATAACGTTATACGTTATAACGCAATACTATATAACGTTATACGTTATATGGTAATACTATATAACGTTATACGTTATAACGTAATACTATATAACGTTATACGTTATATGGTAATAGTACATAACGTTATAAGTTATAACGTAATACTATATAACGTTATACGTTATATGGTAATACTATATAACGTTATACGTTATAACGTAATACTATATAACGTTATACGTTATAACGTAACACTATATAACGTTATACGTTATAACGTAACACTATATAACGTTATACGTTATAACGCAATACTATATAACGTTATACGTTATATGGTAATACTATATAACGTTATACGTTATATGGTAATGCTATATAACGTTATACGTTATAACGTAATACTATATATCGTTATACGTTATAACGCAATACTATATATCGTTATACGTTATAACGTAATACTATATAACGTTATACGTTATAACGCAATACTGTATAACGATATACGTTATATGGTAATACTATATAACGTTATACGTTATAACGTAACACTATATAACGTTATACGTTATAACGCAATACTATATAACGTTATACGTTATATGGTAATACTATATAACGTTATACGTTATAACGTAATACTATATAACGTTATACGTTATATGGTAATAGTACATAACGTTATAAGTTATAACGTAATACTATATAACGTTATACGTTATATGGTAATACTACATAACGTTATACGTTATAACGTAATACTATATAACGTTATACGTTATAACGTAACACTATATAACGATATACGTTATATGGTAATACTATATAACGTTATACGTTATAACGTAATACTATATATCGTTATACGTTATAACGTAATACTATATAACGTTATACGTTATATGGTAATACTATATAACGTTATACGTTATATGGTAATACTATATAACGTTATACGTTATAACGTAACACTATATAACGTTATACGTTATAACGCAATACTATATAACGTTATACGTTATAACGTAACACTATATAACGATATACGTTATATGGTAATACTATATAACGTTATACGTTATAACGTAATACTATATATCGTTATACGTTATAACGTACTACTATATAACGTTATACGTTATATGGTAATACTATATAACGTTATACGTTATAACGTAATACTATATAACGTTATACGTTATAACGTAATACTATATAACGTTATACGTTATAACGCAATACTGTATAACGTTATACGTTATAACGTAATACTATATAACGTTATACGTTATGTGGTAATACTATATAACGTTATACGTTATGTGGTAATACTATATAACGTTATACGTTATATGGTAATGCTATATAACGTTATACGTTATAACGTAATACTATATATCGTTATACGTCATAACGTAATACTATATAACGTTATACGTTATAACGTAATACTATATAACGTTATACGTTATAACGCAATACTGTATAACGATATACGTTATATGGTAATACTATATAACGTTATACGTTATAACGTAACACTATATAACGTTATACGTTATAACGCAATACTATATAACGTTATACGTTATGTGGTAATACTATATAACGTTATACGTTATATGGTAATGCTATATAACGCTATACGTTATAACGTAATACTATATATCGTTATACGTTATAACGTAATACTATATAACGTTATACGTTATAACGTAATACTATATAACGTTATACGTTATAACGCAATACTGTATAACGATAGACGTTATATGGTAATACTATATAACGTTATACGTTATAACGTAACACTATATATCGTTATACGTTATAACGTAATACTAAATAACGTTATACGTTATATAGTAATACTATATAACGTTATACGTTATAACGTAATACTATATAACGTTATACGTTATATGGTAATAGTACATAACGTTATACGTTATAACGTAATACTATATAACGTTATACGTTATAACGTAACACTATATACCGTTATACGTT
This sequence comes from Bombus flavifrons, assembly GCF_040668555.2. NCBI lineage: Eukaryota > Metazoa > Arthropoda > Insecta > Hymenoptera > Apidae > Bombus > Bombus flavifrons. The sequence goes on along the minus strand of NW_027184792.1, from coordinate 253,128 downwards.
ATAACGTAATACTATATAACGTTATACGTTATAACGTAATACTATATAACGTTATACGTTATAACGTAACACTATATAACGTTATACGTTATAACGCAATACTATATAACGTTATACGTTATAACGCAATACTATATAACGTTATACGTTATATGGTAATACTATATAACGTTATACGTTATAACGTAATACTATATAACGTTATACGTTATATGGTAATAGTACATAACGTTATAAGTTATAACGTAATACTATATAACGTTATACGTTATATGGTAATACTATATAACGTTATACGTTATAACGTAATACTATATAACGTTATACGTTATAACGTAACACTATATAACGATATACGTTATATGGTAATACTATATAACGTTATACGTTATAAGGTAATACTATATAACGATAGACGTTATATGGTAATACTATATAACGTTATACGTTATAACGTAACACTATATATCGTTATACGTTATAACGTAATACTAAATAACGTTATACGTTATATAGTAATACTATATAACGTTATACGTTATAACGTAATACTATATAACGTTATACGTTATATGGTAATAGTACATAACGTTATACGTTATAACGCAATACTATATAACGTTATACGTTATAACGCAATACTGTATAACGATATACGTTATATGGTAATACTATATAACGTTATACGTTATAACGTAACACTATATAACGTTATACGTTATAACGCAATACTATATAACGTTATACGTTATGTGGTAATACTATATAACGTTATACGTTATATGGTAATGCTATATAACGCTATACGTTATAACGTAATACTATATATCGTTATACGTTATAACGTAATACTATATAACGTTATACGTTATAACGTAATACTATATAACGTTATACGTTATAACGTAACACTATATACCGTTATACGTTATAACGTAATACTATATAACGTTATACGTTATAACGTAATACTATATAACGTTATACGTTATAACGTAACACTATATAACGTTATACGTTATAACGCAATACTATATAACGTTATACGTTATAACGCAATACTGTATAACGATATACGTTATATGGTAATACTATATAACGTTATACGTTATAACGTAACACTATATAACGTTATACGTTATAACGCAATACTATATAACGTTATACGTTATGTGGTAATACTATATAACGTTATACGTTATATGGTAATGCTATATAACGCTATACGTTATAACGTAATACTATATATCGTTATACGTTATAACGTAATACTATATAACGTTATACGTTATAACGTAATACTATATAACGTTATACGTTATAACGCAATACTGTATAACGATAGACGTTATATGGTAATACTATATAACGTTATACGTTATAACGTAACACTATATATCGTTATACGTTATAACGTAATACTAAATAACGTTATACGTTATATAGTAATACTATATAACGTTATACGTTATAACGTAATACTATATAACGTTATACGTTATATGGTAATAGTACATAACGTTATACGTTATAACGTAATACTATATAACGTTATACGTTATAACGTAACACTATATACCGTTATACGTTATAACGTAATACTATATAACGTTATACGTTATAACGTAATACTATATAACGTTATACGTTATAACGTAACACTATATAACGTTATACGTTATAACGCAATACTATATAACGTTATACGTTATAACGCAATACTATATAACGTTATACGTTATATGGTAATACTATATAACGTTATACGTTATAACGTAATACTATATAACGTTATACGTTATATGGTAATAGTACATAACGTTATAAGTTATAACGTAATACTATATAACGTTATACGTTATATGGTAATACTATATAACGTTATACGTTATAACGTAATACTATATAACGTTATACGTTATAACGTAACACTATATAACGATATACGTTATATGGTAATACTATATAACGTTATACGTTATAAGGTAATACTATATAACATTATACGTTATATGGTAATGCTATATAACGTTATACGTTATATGGTAACACTATATAACGTTATACGTTATAACGTAATACTATATAACGTTATACGTTATAACGTAATACTATATAATGTTATACGTTATAACGTAATACTATATAACGTTATACGTTATAACGTAATACTATATACTGTTATACGTTATAACGTAATACTATATAACGTTATACGTTATATGGTAATACTATATAACGTTATATGTTATAACGTAATACTATATAACGTTATACGTTATATGGTAATACTATATAACGTTATACGTTATATGGTAATGCTATATAACGTTATACGTTATAACGCAATACTATATAACGTTATACGTTATATGGTAATGCTATATAACGTTATACGTTATAACGCAATACTATATAACGTTATACGTTATATGGTAATACTATATAACGTTATACGTTATAACGTAATACTATATAACGTTATACGTTATAACGTAACACTATATAACGATATACGTTATATGGTAATACTATATAACGTTATACGTTATAACGTAATACTATATATCGTTATACGTTATAACGTACTACTATATAACGTTATACGTTATATGGTAATACTATATAACGTTATACGTTATAACGTAATACTATATAACGTTATACGTTATAACGTAATAATATATAACGTTATACGTTATAACGCAATACTGTATAACGTTATACGTTATAACGTAATACTATATAACGTTATACGTTATGTGGTAATACTATATAACGTTATACGTTATGTGGTAATACTATATAACGTTATACGTTATATGGTAATGCTATATAACGTTATACGTTATAACGTAATACTATATATCGTTATACGTTATAACGTAGTACTATATAACGTTATACGTTATAACGTAATACTATATAACGTTATACGTTATAACGCAATACTGTATAACGATATACGTTATATGGTAATACTATATAACGTTATACGTTATAACGTAACACTATATAACGTTATACGTTATAACGCAATACTATATAACGTTATACGTTATGTGGTAATACTATATAACGTTATACGTTATATGGTAATGCTATATAACGCTATACGTTATAACGTAATACTATATATCGTTATACGTTATAACGTAATACTATATAACGTTATACGTTATAACGTAATACTATATAACGATATACGTTATAACGCAATACTGTATAACGATATACGTTATATGGTAATACTATATAACGTTATACGTTATAACGTAACACTATATATCGTTATACGTTATAACGTAATACTATATAACGTTATACGTTATAACGTAATACTATATAACGTTATACGTTATAACGTAATACTATATATCGTTATACGTTATAACGTAATACTATATAACGTTATACGTTATATGGTAATACTATATAACGTTATACGTTATAACGCAATACTGTATAACGTTATACGTTATAACGTAATACTATATAACGTTATACGTTATATGGTAATACTATATAACGTTATACGTTATAAGGTAATACTATATAACGTTATACGTTATAACGTAATACTATATAACGTTATACGTTATAAGGTAATACTATATAACATTATACGTTATATGGTAATGCTATATAACGTTATACGTTATATGGTAACACTATATAACGTTATACGTTATAACGTAATACTATATAACGTTATACGTTATAACGTAATACTATATAACGTTATACGTTATAACGTAATACTATATATCGTTATACGTTATAACGTAATACTATATACCGTTATACGTTATAACGTAATACTATATAACGTTACACGTTATATGGTAATACTATATAACGTTATATGTTATAACGTAATACTATATAACGTTATACGTTATATGGTAATACTATATAACGTTATACGTTATATGGTAATGCTATATAACGTTATACGTTATAACGCAATACTATATAACGTTATACGTTATATGGTAATGCTATATAACGATATACGTTATAACGCAATACTATATAACGTTATACGTTATATGGTAATACTATATAACGTTATACGTTATAACGTAATACTATATAACGTTATACGTTATAACGTAACACTATATAACGATATACGTTATATGGTAATACTATATAACGTTATACGTTATAACGTAATACTATATATCGTTATACGTTATAACGTACTACTATATAACGTTATACGTTATATGGTAATACTATATAACGTTATACGTTATAACGTAATACTATATAACGTTATACGTTATAACGTAATACTATATAACGTTATACGTTATAACGCAATACTGTATAACGTTATACGTTATAACGTAATACTATATAACGTTATACGTTATGTGGTAATACTATATAACGTTATACGTTATGTGGTAATACTATATAACGTTATACGTTATATGGTAATGCTATATAACGTTATACGTTATAACGTAATACTATATAACGTTATACGTTATAACGTAATACTATATAACGTTATACGTTATAACGCAATACTGTATAACGTTATACGTTATAACGTAATACTATATAACGTTATACGTTATGTGGTAATACTATATAACGTTATACGTTATGTGGTAATACTATATAACGTTATACGTTATATGGTAATGCTATATAACGTTATACGTTATAACGTAATACTATATATCGTTATACGTTATAACGTAATACTATATATCGTTATACGTTATAACGTAATACTATATAACGTTATACGTTATAACGTAATACTATATAACGTTATACGTTATAACGCAATACTGTATAACGATATACGTTATATGGTAATACTATATAACGTTATACGTTATAACGTAACACTATATATCGTTATACGTTATAACGTAATACTATATAACGTTATACGTTATAACGTAATACTATATAACGTTATACGTTATAACGTAACACTATATAACGTTATACGTTATAACGCAATACTATATAACGTTATACGTTTTAACGCAATACTGTATAACGTTATACGTTATATGGTAATACTATATAACGTTATACGTTATAACGTAATACTATATAACGTTATACGTTATATGGTAATAGCACATAACGTTATAAGTTATAACGTAATACTATATAACGTTATACGTTATATGGTAATACTATATAACGTTATACGTTATAACGTAATACTATATAACGTTATACGTTATAACGTAACACTATATAACGATATACGTTATATGGTAATACTATATAACGTTATACGTTATAACGTAATACTATATAACGTTATACGTTATAACGTAATACTATATAACGTTATACGTTATAACGTAATACTATATACCGTTATACGTTATAACGTAATACTATATAACGTTATACGTTATATGGTAATACTATATAACGTTATATGTTATAACGTAATACTATATAACGTTATACGTTATATGGTAATACTATATAACGTTATACGTTATATGGTAATGCTATATAACGTTATACGTTATAACGCAATACTATATAACGTTATACGTTATATGGTAATGCTATATAACGTTATACGTTATAACGCAATACTATATAACGTTATACGTTATATGGTAATACTATATAACGTTATACGTTATAACGTAATACTATATAACGTTATACGTTATAACGTAACACTATATAACGATATACGTTATATGGTAATACTATATAACGTTATACGTTATAACGTAATACTATATATCGTTATACGTTATAACGTACTACTATATAACGTTATACGTTATATGGTAATACTATATAACGTTATACGTTATAACGTAATACTATATAACGTTATACGTTATAACGTAATACTATATAACGTTATACGTTATAACGCAATACTGTATAACGTTATACGTTATAACGTAATACTATATATCGTTATACGTTATGTGGTAATACTATATAACGTTATACGTTATGTGGTAATACTATATAACGTTATACGTTATATGGTAATGCTATATAACGTTATACGTTATAACGTAATACTATATATCGTTATACGTTATAACGTAATACTATATAACGTTATACGTTATAACGTAATACTATATAACGTTATACGTTATAACGCAATACTGTATAACGATATACGTTATATGGTAATACTATATAACGTTATACGTTATAACGTAACACTATATAACGTTATACGTTATAACGCAATACTATATAACGTTATACGTTATGTGGTAATACTATATAACGTTATACGTTATATGGTAATGCTATATAACGCTATACGTTATAACGTAATACTATATATCGTTATACGTTATAACGTAATACTATATAACGTTATACGTTATAACGTAATACTATATAACGTTATACGTTATAACGCAATACTGTATAACGATATACGTTATATGGTAATACTATATAACGTTATACGTTATAACGTAACACTATATATCGTTATACGTTATAACGTAATACTATATAACGTTATACGTTATAACGTAATACTATATAACGTTATACGTTATAACGTAACACTATATAACGTTATACGTTATAACGCAATACTATATAACGTTATACGTTTTAACGCAATACTATATAACGTTATACGTTATATGGTAATACTATATAACGTTATACGTTATAACGTAATACTATATAACGTTATACGTTATATGGTAATAGCACATAACGTTATAAGTTATAACGTAATACTATATAACGTTATACGTTATATGGTAATACTATATAACGTTATACGTTATAACGTAATACTATATAACGTTATACGTTATAACGTAACACTATATAACGATATACGTTATATGGTAATACTATATAACGTTATACGTTATAACGTAATACTATATAACGTTATACGTTATAACGTAATACTATATAACGTTATACGTTATAACGTAATACTATATACCGTTATACGTTATAACGTAATACTATATAACGTTATACGTTATATGGTAATACTATATAACGTTATATGTTATAACGTAATACTATATAACGTTATACGTTATATGGTAATACTATATAACGTTATACGTTATATGGTAATGCTATATAACGTTATACGTTATAACGCAATACTATATAACGTTATACGTTATATGGTAATGCTATATAACGTTATACGTTATAACGCAATACTATATAACGTTATACGTTATATGGTAATACTATATAACGTTATACGTTATAACGTAATACTATATAACGTTATACGTTATAACGTAACACTATATAACGATATACGTTATATGGTAATACTATATAACGTTATACGTTATAACGTAATACTATATATCGTTATACGTTATAACGTACTACTATATAACGTTATACGTTATATGGTAATACTATATAACGTTATACGTTATAACGTAATACTATATAACGTTATACGTTATAACGTAATACTATATAACGTTATACGTTATAACGCAATACTGTATAACGTTATACGTTATAACGTAATACTATATATCGTTATACGTTATGTGGTAATACTATATAACGTTATACGTTATGTGGTAATACTATATAACGTTATACGTTATATGGTAATGCTATATAACGTTATACGTTATAACGTAATACTATATATCGTTATACGTTATAACGTAATACTATATAACGTTATACGTTATAACGTAATACTATATAACGTTATACGTTATAACGCAATACTGTATAACGATATACGTTATATGGTAATACTATATAACGTTATACGTTATAACGTAACACTATATAACGTTATACGTTATAACGCAATACTATATAACGTTATACGTTATGTGGTAATACTATATAACGTTATACGTTATATGGTAATGCTATATAACGCTATACGTTATAACGTAATACTATATATCGTTATACGTTATAACGTAATACTATATAACGTTATACGTTATAACGTAATACTATATAACGTTATACGTTATAACGCAATACTGTATAACGATATACGTTATATGGTAATACTATATAACGTTATACGTTATAACGTAACACTATATATCGTTATACGTTATAACGTAATACTATATAACGTTATACGTTATAACGTAATACTATATAACGTTATACGTTATAACGTAACACTATATAACGTTATACGTTATAACGCAATACTATATAACGTTATACGTTATAACGCAATACTATATAACGTTATACGTTATATGGTAATACTATATAACGTTATACGTTATAACGTAATACTATATAACGTTATACGTTATATGGTAATAGTACATAACGTTAAAAGTTATAACGTAATACTATATAACGTTATACGTTATATGGTAATACTATATAACGTTATACGTTATAACGTAATACTATATAACGTTATACGTTATAACGTAACACTATATAACGATATACGTTATATGGTAATACTATATAACGTTATACGTTATAACGTAATACTATATATCGTTATACGTTATAACGTAATACTATATAACGTTATACGTTATATGGTAATACTATATAACGTTATACGTTATAACGTAACACTATATAACGTTATACGTTATAACGCAATACTATATAACGTTATACGTTATAACGTAACACTATATAACGATATACGTTATATGGTAATACTATATAACGTTATACGTTATAACGTAATACTATATATCGTTATACGTTATAACGTAATACTATATAACGTTATACGTTATAACGCAATACTGTATAACGTTATACGTTATATGGTAATACTATATAACGTTATACGTTATATGGTAATACTATATAACGTTATACGTTATAACGTAATACTATATAACGTTATACGTTATAACGTAATACTATATAACGTTATACGTTATAACGCAATACTGTATAACGATATACGTTATATGGTAATACTATATAACGTTATACGTTATAACGTAACACTATATATCGTTATACGTTATAACGTAATACTATATAACGTTATACGTTATATAGTAATACTATATAACGTTATACGTTATAACGTAATACTATATAACGTTATACGTTATATGGTAATAGTACATAACGTTATACGTTATAACGTAATACTATATACCGTTATACGTTATAACGTAACACTATATATCGTTATACGTTATAACGTAATACTATATAACGTTATACGTTATAACGTAATACTATATAACGTTATACGTTATAACGTAACACTATATAACGTTATACGTTATAACGCAATACTATATAACGTTATACGTTATAATGCAATACTATATAACGTTATACGTTATAAGGTAATACTATATAACGTTATACGTTATAACGTAATACTATATAACGTTATACGTTATATGGTAATAGTACATAACGTTATAAGTTATAACGTAATACTATATAACGTTATACGTTATATGGTAATACTATATAACGTTATACGTTATAACGTAATACTATATAACGTTATACGTTATAACGTAACACTATATAACGATATACGTTATATGGTAATACTATATAACGTTATACGTTATAACGTAATACTATATATCGTTATACGTTATAACGTAATACTATATAACGGTATACGTTATATGGTAATTCTATATAACGTTATACGTTATAACGTAACACTATATAACGTTATACGTTATAACGCAATACTATATAACGTTATACGTTATAACGTAACACTATATAACGATATACGTTATATGGTAATACTATATAACGTTATACGTTATAACGTAATACTATATGTCGTTATACGTTATGACGTAATACTATATAACGTTATACGTTATATGGTAATACTATATAACGTTATACGTTATAACGTAATACTATATAACGTTATACGTTATAACGCAATACTGTATAACGTTATACGTTATAACGTAATACTATATAACGTTATACGTTATATGGTAATACTATATAACGTTATACGTTATAACGTAATACTATATAACGTTATACGTTATAACGTAATACTATATAACGTTATACGTTATATGGTAATACTATATAACATTATACGTTATATGGTAATGCTATATAACGTTATGCGTTATATGGTAACACTATATAACGTTATACGTTATAACGTAATACTATATAACGTTATACGTTATAACGTAATACTATATAACGTTATACGTTATAACGTAATACTATATAACGTTATACGTTATAACGTAATACTATATACCGTTATACGTTATAACGTAATACTATATAACGTTATACGTTATATGGTAATACTATATAACGTTATATGTTATAACGTAATACTATATAACGTTATACGTTATATGGTAATACTATATAACGTTATACGTTATATGGTAATGCTATATAACGTTATACGTTATAACGCAATACTATATAACGTTATACGTTATATGGTAATGCTATATAACGTTATACGTTATAACGCAATACTATATAACGTTATACGTTATATGGTAATACTATATAACGTTATACGTTATAACGTAATACTATATAACGTTATACGTTATAACGTAATACTATATAACGTTATACGTTAGAACGTAATACTATATAACGTTATACGTTATATGGTAATACTATATAACGTTATACGTTATAACGTAATACTATATAACGTTATACGTTATATGGTAATACTTTATAACGTTATACGTTATAACGTAATACTATATAACGTTATACGTTATATGGTAATACTATATAACGTTATACGTTATAACGTAACACTATATAACGTTATACGTTATAACGCAATACTATATAACGTTATACGTTATATGGTAATGCTATATAACGTTATACGTTATAACGCAATACTATATAACGTTATACGTTATATGGTAATGCTATATAACGTTATACGTTATAACGCAATACTATATAACGTTATACGTTATATGGTAATACTATATAACGTTATACGTTATAACGTAATACTATATAACGTTATACGTTATAACGTAACACTATATAACGATATACGTTATATGGTAATACTATATAACGTTATACGTTATAACGTAATACTATATATCGTTATACGTTATAACGTACTACTATATAACGTTATACGTTATATGGTAATACTATATAACGTTATACGTTATAACGTAATACTATATAACGTTATACGTTATAACGTAATACTATATAACGTTATACGTTATAACGCAATACTGTATAACGTTATACGTTATAACGTAATACTATATATCGTTATACGTTATGTGGTAATACTATATAACGTTATACGTTATGTGGTAATACTATATAACGTTATACGTTATATGGTAATGCTATATAACGTTATACGTTATAACGTAATACTATATATCGTTATACGTTATAACGTAATACTATATAACGTTATACGTTATAACGTAATACTATATAACGTTATACGTTATAACGCAATACTGTATAACGATATACGTTATATGGTAATACTATATAACGTTATACGTTATAACGTAACACTATATAACGTTATACGTTATAACGCAATACTATATAACGTTATACGTTATGTGGTAATACTATATAACGTTATACGTTATATGGTAATGCTATATAACGCTATACGTTATAACGTAATACTATATATCGTTATACGTTATAACGTAATACTATATAACGTTATACGTTATAACGTAATACTATATAACGTTATACGTTATAACGCAATACTGTATAACGATATACGTTATATGGTAATACTATATAACGTTATACGTTATAACGTAACACTATATATCGATATACGTTATAACGTAATACTATATAACGTTATACGTTATAACGTAATACTATATAACGTTATACGTTATAACGTAACACTATATAACGTTATACGTTATAACGCAATACTATATAACGTTATACGTTATAACGCAATACTATATAACGTTATACGTTATATGGTAATACTATATAACGTTATACGTTATAACGTAATACTATATAACGTTATACGTTATATGGTAATAGTACATAACGTTAAAAGCTATAACGTAATACTATATAACGTTATACGTTATATGGTAATACTATATAACGTTATACGTTATAACGTAATACTATATAACGTTATACGTTATAACGTAACACTATATAACGATATACGTTATATGGTAATACTATATAACGTTATACGTTATAACGTAATACTATATATCGTTATACGTTATAACGTAATACTATATAACGTTATACGTTATATGGTAATACTATATAACGTTATACGTTATAACGTAACACTATATAACGTTATACGTTATAACGCAATACTATATAACGTTATACGTTATAACGTAACACTATATAACGATATACGTTATATGGTAATACTATATAACGTTATACGTTATAACGTAATACTATATATCGTTATACGTTATAACGTAATACTATATAACGTTATACGTTATAACGCAATACTGTATAACGTTATACGTTATATGGTAATACTATATAACGTTATACGTTATATGGTAATACTATATAACGTTATACGTTATAACGTAATACTATATAACGTTATACGTTATAACGTAATACTATATAACGTTATACGTTATAACGCAATACTGTATAACGATATACGTTATATGGTAATACTATATAACGTTATACGTTATAACGTAACACTATATATCGTTATACGTTATAACGTAATACTATATAACGTTATACGTTATATAGTAATACTATATAACGTTATACGTTATAACGTAATACTATATAACGTTATACGTTATATGGTAATAGTACATAACGTTATACGTTATAACGTAATACTATATACCGTTATACGTTATAACGTAACACTATATATCGTTATACGTTATAACGTAATACTATATAACGTTATACGTTATAACGTAATACTATATAACGTTATACGTTATAACGTAACACTATATAACGTTATACGTTATAACGCAATACTATATAACGTTATACGTTATAATGCAATACTATATAACGTTATACGTTATAAGGTAATACTATATAACGTTATACGTTATAACGTAATACTATATAACGTTATACGTTATATGGTAATAGTACATAACGTTATAAGTTATAACGTAATACTATATAACGTTATACGTTATATGGTAATACTATATAACGTTATACGTTATAACGTAATACTATATAACGTTATACGTTATAACGTAACACTATATAACGATATACGTTATATGGTAATACTATATAACGTTATACGTTATAACGTAATACTATATATCGTTATACGTTATAACGTAATACTATATAACGTTATACGTTATATGGTAATACTATATAACGTTATACGTTATAACGTAACACTATATAACGTTATACGTTATAACGCAATACTATATAACGTTATACGTTATAACGTAACACTATATAACGATATACGTTATATGGTAATACTATATAACGTTATACGTTATAACGTAATACTATATGTCGTTATACGTTATAACGTAATACTATATAACGTTATACGTTATATGGTAATACTATATAACGTTATACGTTATAACGTAATACTATATAACGTTATACGTTATAACGCAATACTGTATAACGTTATACGTTATAACGTAATACTATATAACGTTATACGTTATATGGTAATACTATATAACGTTATACGTTATAACGTAATACTATATAACGTTATACGTTATAACGTAATACTATATAACGTTATACGTTATATGGTAATACTATATAACATTATACGTTATATGGTAATGCTATATAACGTTATACGTTATATGGTAACACTATATAACGTTATACGTTATAACGTAATACTATATAACGTTATACGTTATAACGTAATACTATATAACGTTATACGTTATAACGTAATACTATATAACGTTATACGTTATAACGTAATACTATATACCGTTATACGTTATAACGTAATACTATATAACGTTATACGTTATATGGTAATACTATATAACGTTATATGTTATAACGTAATACTATATAACGTTATACGTTATATGGTAATACTATATAACGTTATACGTTATATGGTAATGCTATATAACGTTATACGTTATAACGCAATACTATATAACGTTATACGTTATATGGTAATGCTATATAACGTTATACGTTATAACGCAATACTATATAACGTTATACGTTATATGGTAATACTATATAACGTTATACGTTATAACGTAATACTATATAACGTTATACGTTATAACGTAATACTATATAACGTTATACGTTAGAACGTAATACTATATAACGTTATACGTTATATGGTAATACTATATAACGTTATACGTTATAACGTAATACTATATAACGTTATACGTTATATGGTAATACTTTATAACGTTATACGTTATAACGTAATACTATATAACGTTATACGTTATATGGTAATACTATATAACGTTATACGTTATAACGTAATACTATATAACGTTATACGTTATAACGCAATACTATATAACGTTATACGTTATATGGTAATACTATATAACGTTATACGTTATATGGTAATACTATATAACGTTATACGTTATATGGTAATGCTATATAACGCTATACGTTATAACGTAATACTATATATCGTTATACGTTATAACGTAATACTATATAACGTTATACGTTATAACGTAATACTATATAACGTTATACGTTATATGGTAATACTATATAACGTTATACGTTATAACGTAACACTATATAACGTTATACGTTATAACGCAATACTATATAACGTTATACGTTATATGGTAATACTATATAACGTTATACGTTATAACGTAATACTATATAACGTTATACGTTATATGGTAATAGTACATAACGTTATAAGTTATAACGTAATACTATATAACGTTATACGTTATATGGTAATACTATATAACGTTATACGTTATAACGTAATACTATATAACGTTATACGTTATAACGTAACACTATATAACGATATACGTTATATGGTAATACTATATAACGTTATACGTTATAACGTAATACTATATATCGTTATACGTTATAACGTAATACTATATAACGTTATACGTTATATGGTAATACTATATAACGTTATACGTTATAACGTAACACTATATAACGTTATACGTTATAACGCAATACTATATAACGTTATACGTTATAACGTAACACTATATAACGATATACGTTATATGGTAATGCTATATAACGTTATACGTTATAACGTAATACTATATATCGTTATACGTTATAACGTAATACTATATAACGTTATACGTTATATGGTAATACTATATAAAGTTATACGTTATAACGTAACACTATATAACGTTATACGTTATAACGCAATACTATATAACGTTATACGTTATATGGTAATACTATATAACGTTATACGTTATATGGTAATGCTATATAACGTTATACGTTATAACGTAATACCATATATCGTTATACGTTATAACGTAATACTATATAACGTTATACGTTATAACGTAATACTATATAACGTTATACGTTATAACGCAATACTGTGTAACGATATACGTTATATGGTAATACTATATAACGTTATACGTTATAACGTAACACTATATATCGTTATACGTTATAACGTAATACTATATAACGTTATACGTTATATGGTAATACTATATAACGCTATACGTTATAACGTAACACTATATAACGTTATACGTTATAACGCAATACTATATAACGTTATACGTTATATGGCAATACTATATAACGTTATACGTTATAACGTAACACTATATAACGTTATACGTTATAACGCAATACTATATAACGTTATACGTTATATGGTAATACTATATAACGTTATACGTTATAACGTAATACTATATAACGTTATACGTTATAACGTAATACTATATAACGTTATACGTTATATGGTAATACTATATAACGTTATACGTTATAACGTAATACTATATAACGTTATACGTTATATGGTAATACTATATAACGTTATACGTTATAACGTAATACTATATACCGTTATACGTTATAACGTAATACTATATAACGTTATACGTTATATGGTAATACTATATAACGTTATACGTTATAACGTAATACTATATAACGTTATACGTTATATGGTAATACTATATAACGTTATACGTTATATGGTAATGCTATATACCGTTATACGTTATAACGTAATACTATATAACGTTATACGTTATATGGTAATACTATATAACGTTATACGTTATAACGTAATACTATATAACGTTATACGTTATATGGTAATACTATATAACGTTATACGTTATATGGTAATGCTATATAACGTTATACGCTATAACGCAATACTATATAACGTTATACGTTATATGGTAATGCTATATAACGTTATACGTTATAACGCAATACTATATAACGTTATACGTTATATGGTAATACTATATAACGTTATACGTTATAACGTAATACTATATAACGTTATACGTTATAACGTAATACTATATAACGTTATATGTTAGAACGTAATACTATATAACGTTATACGTTATATGGTAATACTATATAACGTTATACGTTATAACGTAATACTATATAACGTTATACGTTATATGGTAATACTATATAACGTTATACGTTATAGCCTAATACTATATAACGTTATACGTTATATGGTAATACTATATAACGTTATACGTTATATGGTAATACTATATAACGTTATACGTTATAGCCTAATACTATATAACGTTATACGTTATATGGTAATACTATATAACGTTATACGTTATAACGTAATACTATATAACGTTATACGTTATAACGTAATACTATATAACGTTATATGTTAGAACGTAATACTATATAACGTTATACGTTATATGGTAATGCTATATAACGTTATACGTTATAACGTAATACTATATAACGTTATACGTTATATGGTAATGCTATATAACGTTATACGCTATAACGCAATACTATATAACGTTATACGTTATATGGTAATGCTATATAACGTTATACGTTATAACGCAATACTATATAACGTTATACGTTATATGGTAATACTATATAACGTTATACGTTATAACGTAATACTATATAACGTTATACGTTATAACGTAATACTATATAACGTTATATGTTAGAACGTAATACTATATAACGTTATACGTTATATGGTAATACTATATAACGTTATACGTTATAACGTAATACTATATAACGTTATACGTTATAACGTAATACTATATACCGTTATACGTTATAACGTAATACTATATAACGTTATACGTTATATGGTAATACTATATAACGTTATATGTTATAACGTAATACTATATAACGTTATACGTTATATGGTAATACTATATAACGTTATACGTTATATGGTAATGCTATATAACGTTATACGTTATAACGCAATACTATATAACGTTATACGTTATATGGTAATGCTATATAACGTTATACGTTATAACGCAATACTATATAACGTTATACGTTATATGGTAATACTATATAACGTTATACGTTATAACGTAATACTATATAACGTTATACGTTATAACGTAATACTATATAACGTTATACGTTAGAACGTAATACTATATAACGTTATACGTTATATGGTAATACTATATAACGTTATACGTTATAACGTAATACTATATAACGTTATACGTTATATGGTAATACTTTATAACGTTATACGTTATAACGTAATACTATATAACGTTATACGTTATATGGTAATACTATATAACGTTATACGTTATAACGTAATACTATATAACGTTATACGTTATAACGCAATACTATATAACGTTATACGTTATATGGTAATACTATATAACGTTATACGTTATATGGTAATACTATATAACGTTATACGTTATATGGTAATGCTATATAACGCTATACGTTATAACGTAATACTATATATCGTTATACGTTATAACGTAATACTATATAACGTTATACGTTATAACGTAATACTATATAACGTTATACGTTATAACGCAATACTGTATAACGATATACGTTATATGGTAATACTATATAACGTTATACGTTATAACGTAACACTATATATCGTTATACGTTATAACGCAATACTATATATCGTTATACGTTATAACGTAATACTATATAACGTTATACGTTATATGGTAATACTATATAACGTTATACGTTATAACGCAATACTATATAACGTTATACGTTATATGGTAATACTATATAACGTTATACGTTATAACGTAACACTATATAACGTTATACGTTATAACGCAATACTATATAACGTTATACGTTATATGGTAATACTATATAACGTTATACGTTATAACGTAATACTATATAACGTTATACGTTATATGGTAATAGTACATAACGTTATAAGTTATAACGTAATACTATATAACGTTATACGTTATATGGTAATACTATATAACGTTATACGTTATAACGTAATACTATATAACGTTATACGTTATAACGTAACACTATATAACGATATACGTTATATGGTAATACTATATAACGTTATACGTTATAACGTAATACTATATATCGTTATACGTTATAACGTAATACTATATAACGTTATACGTTATATGGTAATACTATATAACGTTATACGTTATAACGTAACACTATATAACGTTATACGTTATAACGCAATACTATATAACGTTATACGTTATAACGTAACACTATATAACGATATACGTTATATGGTAATGCTATATAACGTTATACGTTATAACGTAATACTATATATCGTTATACGTTATAACGTAATACTATATAACGTTATACGTTATATGGTAATACTATATAAAGTTATACGTTATAACGTAACACTATATAACGTTATACGTTATAACGCAATACTATATAACGTTATACGTTATATGGTAATACTATATAACGTTATACGTTATATGGTAATGCTATATAACGTTATACGTTATAACGTAATACCATATATCGTTATACGTTATAACGTAATACTATATAACGTTATACGTTATAACGTAATACTATATAACGTTATACGTTATAACGCAATACTGTGTAACGATATACGTTATATGGTAATACTATATAACGTTATACGTTATAACGTAACACTATATATCGTTATACGTTATAACGTAATACTATATAACGTTATACGTTATATGGTAATACTATATAACGCTATACGTTATAACGTAACACTATATAACGTTATACGTTATAACGCAATACTATATAACGTTATACGTTATATGGCAATACTATATAACGTTATACGTTATAACGTAACACTATATAACGTTATACGTTATAACGCAATACTATATAACGTTATACGTTATATGGTAATACTATATAACGTTATACGTTATAACGTAATACTATATAACGTTATACGTTATAACGTAATACTATATAACGTTATACGTTATATGGTAATACTATATAACGTTATACGTTATAACGTAATACTATATAACGTTATACGTTATATGGTAATACTATATAACGTTATACGTTATAACGTAATACTATATACCGTTATACGTTATAACGTAATACTATATAACGTTATACGTTATATGGTAATACTATATAACGTTATACGTTATAACGTAATACTATATAACGTTATACGTTATATGGTAATACTATATAACGTTATACGTTATATGGTAATGCTATATACCGTTATACGTTATAACGTAATACTATATAACGTTATACGTTATATGGTAATACTATATAACGTTATACGTTATAACGTAATACTATATAACGTTATACGTTATATGGTAATACTATATAACGTTATACGTTATATGGTAATGCTATATAACGTTATACGCTATAACGCAATACTATATAACGTTATACGTTATATGGTAATGCTATATAACGTTATACGTTATAACGCAATACTATATAACGTTATACGTTATATGGTAATACTATATAACGTTATACGTTATAACGTAATACTATATAACGTTATACGTTATAACGTAATACTATATAACGTTATATGTTAGAACGTAATACTATATAACGTTATACGTTATATGGTAATACTATATAACGTTATACGTTATAACGTAATACTATATAACGTTATACGTTATATGGTAATACTATATAACGTTATACGTTATAGCCTAATACTATATAACGTTATACGTTATATGGTAATACTATATAACGTTATACGTTATATGGTAATACTATATAACGTTATACGTTATAGCCTAATACTATATAACGTTATACGTTATATGGTAATACTATATAACGTTATACGTTATAACGTAATACTATATAACGTTATACGTTATAACGTAATACTATATAACGTTATATGTTAGAACGTAATACTATATAACGTTATACGTTATATGGTAATGCTATATAACGTTATACGTTATAACGTAATACTATATAACGTTATACGTTATATGGTAATGCTATATAACGTTATACGCTATAACGCAATACTATATAACGTTATACGTTATATGGTAATGCTATATAACGTTATACGTTATAACGCAATACTATATAACGTTATACGTTATATGGTAATACTATATAACGTTATACGTTATAACGTAATACTATATAACGTTATACGTTATAACGTAATACTATATAACGTTATATGTTAGAACGTAATACTATATAACGTTATACGTTATATGGTAATACTATATAACGTTATACGTTATAACGTAATACTATATAACGTTATACGTTATATGGTAATACTATATAACGTTATACGTTATAGCCTAATACTATATAACGTTATACGTTATATGGTAATACTATATAACGTTATACGTTATATGGTAATACTATATAACGTTATACGTTATAGCCTAATACTATATAACGTTATACGTTATATGGTAATGCTATATAACGTTATACGTTATAACGCAATACTATATAACGTTATACGTTATATGGTAATACTATATAACGTTATACGTTATAACGTAATACTATATAACGTTATACGTTATAACGTAATACTATATAACGTTATATGTTAGAACGTAATACTATATAACGTTATACGTTATATGGTAATACTATATAACGTTATACGTTATAACGTAATACTATATAACGTTATACGTTATATGGTAATACTATATAACGTTATACGTTATAGCCTAATACTATATAACGTTATACGTTATATGGTAATACTATATAACGTTATACGTTATAACGTAATACTATATAACGTTATACGTTATAACGCAATACTGTATAACGTTATACGTTATATGGTAATACTATATAACGTTATACGTTATATGGTAATACTATATAACGTTATACGTTATATGCTAATGCTATATAACGTTATACGTTATAACGTAATACTATATATCGTTATACATTATAACGTAATACTATATAACGTTATACGTTATCTGGTAATACTATATAACGTTATACGTTATAACGTAATACTATATAACGTTATACGTTATAACGCAATACTATATAACGTTATACGTTATATGGTAATACTATATAACGTTATACGTTATAACGTAATACTATATAACGTTATACGTTATAACGTAATACTATATAACGTTATACGTTATAACGTAATACTATATAACGTTATACGTTATATGGTAATACTATATAACGTTATACGTTATATGGTAATACTATATACCGTTATACGTTATAACGTAATACTATATAACGTTATACGTTATATGGTAATACAATATAACGTTATACGTTATAACGTAATACTATATAACGTTATACATTATATGGTAATACTATATAACGTTATACGTTATATGGTAATGCTATATAACGTTATACGTTATAACGCAATACTATATAACGTTATACGTTATATGGTAATGCTATATAACGTTATACGTTATAACGTAATACTATATAACGTTATGCGTTATAACGTAATACTATATAACGTTATACGTTATATGGTAATACTATATAACGTTATACGTTATAACGTAACACTATATAACGTTATACGTTATAACGCAATACTATATAACGTTATACGTTATATGGTAATACTATATAACGTTATACGTTATATGGTAATGCTATATAACGTTATACGTTATAACGTAATACTATATATCTTTATACGTTATAACGTAATACTATATAACGTTATACGTTATATGGTAATACTATATAACGTTATACTTTATAACGTAACACTATATAACGTTATACGTTATAACGCAATACTATATAACGTTATACGTTATATGGTAATACTATATAACGTTATACGTTATATGGTAATGCTATATAACGTTATACGTTATAACGTAATACTATATATCGTTATACGTTATAACGTAATACTATATAACGTTATACGTTATAACGTAATACTATATACCGTTATACGTTATAACGTAATACTATATAACGTTATACGTTATATGGTAATACTATATAACGTTATATGTTATAACGTAATACTATATAACGTTATACGTTATATGGTAATACTATATAACGTTATACGTTATATGGTAATGCTATATAACGTTATACGTTATAACGCAATACTATATAACGTTATACGTTATATGGTAATGCTATATAACGTTATACGTTATAACGCAATACTATATAACGTTATACGTTATATGGTAATACTATATAACGTTATACGTTATAACGTAATACTATATAACGTTATACGTTATAACGTAATACTATATAACGTTATACGTTAGAACGTAATACTATATAACGTTATACGTTATATGGTAATACTATATAACGTTATACGTTATAACGTAATACTATATAACGTTATACGTTATATGGTAATACTTTATAACGTTATACGTTATAACGTAATACTATATAACGTTATACGTTATATGGTAATACTATATAACGTTATACGTTATAACGTAATACTATATAACGTTATACGTTATAACGCAATACTATATAACGTTATACGTTATATGGTAATACTATATAACGTTATACGTTATATGGTAATACTATATAACGTTATACGTTATATGGTAATGCTATATAACGCTATACGTTATAACGTAATACTATATATCGTTATACGTTATAACGTAATACTATATAACGTTATACGTTATAACGTAATACTATATAACGTTATACGTTATAACGCAATACTGTATAACGATATACGTTATATGGTAATACTATATAACGTTATACGTTATAACGTAACACTATATATCGTTATACGTTATAACGCAATACTATATATCGTTATACGTTATAACGTAATACTATATAACGTTATACGTTATATGGTAATACTATATAACGTTATACGTTATAACGCAATACTATATAACGTTATACGTTATATGGTAATACTATATAACGTTATACGTTATAACGTAACACTATATAACGTTATACGTTATAACGCAATACTATATAACGTTATACGTTATATGGTAATACTATATAACGTTATACGTTATAACGTAATACTATATAACGTTATACGTTATATGGTAATAGTACATAACGTTATAAGTTATAACGTAATACTATATAACGTTATACGTTATATGGTAATACTATATAACGTTATACGTTATAACGTAATACTATATAACGTTATACGTTATAACGTAACACTATATAACGATATACGTTATATGGTAATACTATATAACGTTATACGTTATAACGTAATACTATATATCGTTATACGTTATAACGTAATACTATATAACGTTATACGTTATATGGTAATACTATATAACGTTATACGTTATAACGTAACACTATATAACGTTATACGTTATAACGCAATACTATATAACGTTATACGTTATAACGTAACACTATATAACGATATACGTTATATGGTAATGCTATATAACGTTATACGTTATAACGTAATACTATATATCGTTATACGTTATAACGTAATACTATATAACGTTATACGTTATATGGTAATACTATATAAAGTTATACGTTATAACGTAACACTATATAACGTTATACGTTATAACGCAATACTATATAACGTTATACGTTATATGGTAATACTATATAACGTTATACGTTATATG
Organism: Bombus flavifrons; assembly: GCF_040668555.2. Lineage (NCBI taxonomy): Eukaryota > Metazoa > Arthropoda > Insecta > Hymenoptera > Apidae > Bombus > Bombus flavifrons. Next base: position 228,973 of record NW_027184792.1, on the reverse strand, counting down.
GTAATGCTATATAACGTTATACGTTATAACGTAATACCATATATCGTTATACGTTATAACGTAATACTATATAACGTTATACGTTATAACGTAATACTATATAACGTTATACGTTATAACGCAATACTGTGTAACGATATACGTTATATGGTAATACTATATAACGTTATACGTTATAACGTAACACTATATATCGTTATACGTTATAACGTAATACTATATAACGTTATACGTTATATGGTAATACTATATAACGCTATACGTTATAACGTAACACTATATAACGTTATACGTTATAACGCAATACTATATAACGTTATACGTTATATGGCAATACTATATAACGTTATACGTTATAACGTAACACTATATAACGTTATACGTTATAACGCAATACTATATAACGTTATACGTTATATGGTAATACTATATAACGTTATACGTTATAACGTAATACTATATAACGTTATACGTTATAACGTAATACTATATAACGTTATACGTTATATGGTAATACTATATAACGTTATACGTTATAACGTAATACTATATAACGTTATACGTTATATGGTAATACTATATAACGTTATACGTTATAACGTAATACTATATACCGTTATACGTTATAACGTAATACTATATAACGTTATACGTTATATGGTAATACTATATAACGTTATACGTTATAACGTAATACTATATAACGTTATACGTTATATGGTAATACTATATAACGTTATACGTTATATGGTAATGCTATATACCGTTATACGTTATAACGTAATACTATATAACGTTATACGTTATATGGTAATACTATATAACGTTATACGTTATAACGTAATACTATATAACGTTATACGTTATATGGTAATACTATATAACGTTATACGTTATATGGTAATGCTATATAACGTTATACGCTATAACGCAATACTATATAACGTTATACGTTATATGGTAATGCTATATAACGTTATACGTTATAACGCAATACTATATAACGTTATACGTTATATGGTAATACTATATAACGTTATACGTTATAACGTAATACTATATAACGTTATACGTTATAACGTAATACTATATAACGTTATATGTTAGAACGTAATACTATATAACGTTATACGTTATATGGTAATACTATATAACGTTATACGTTATAACGTAATACTATATAACGTTATACGTTATATGGTAATACTATATAACGTTATACGTTATAGCCTAATACTATATAACGTTATACGTTATATGGTAATACTATATAACGTTATACGTTATATGGTAATACTATATAACGTTATACGTTATAGCCTAATACTATATAACGTTATACGTTATATGGTAATACTATATAACGTTATACGTTATAACGTAATACTATATAACGTTATAAGTTATAACGTAATACTATATAACGTTATATGTTAGAACGTAATACTATATAACGTTATACGTTATATGGTAATACTATATAACGTTATACGTTATAACGTAATACTATATAACGTTATACGTTATATGGTAATACTATATAACGTTATACGTTATAGCCTAATACTATATAACGTTATACGTTATATGGTAATACTATATAACGTTATACGTTATAACGTAATACTATATAACGTTATACGTTATATGGTAATGCTATATAACGTTATACGTTATAACGTAATACTATATAACGTTATACGTTATATGGTAATGCTATATAACGTTATACGCTATAACGCAATACTATATAACGTTATACGTTATATGGTAATGCTATATAACGTTATACGTTATAACGCAATACTATATAACGTTATACGTTATATGGTAATACTATATAACGTTATACGTTATAACGTAATACTATATAACGTTATACGTTATAACGTAATACTATATAACGTTATATGTTAGAACGTAATACTATATAACGTTATACGTTATATGGTAATACTATATAACGTTATACGTTATAACGTAATACTATATAACGTTATACGTTATATGGTAATACTATATAACGTTATACGTTATAGCCTAATACTATATAACGTTATACGTTATATGGTAATACTATATAACGTTATACGTTATATGGTAATACTATATAACGTTATACGTTATAGCCTAATACTATATAACGTTATACGTTATATGGTAATGCTATATAACGTTATACGTTATAACGCAATACTATATAACGTTATACGTTATATGGTAATACTATATAACGTTATACGTTATAACGTAATACTATATAACGTTATACGTTATAACGTAATACTATATAACGTTATATGTTAGAACGTAATACTATATAACGTTATACGTTATATGGTAATACTATATAACGTTATACGTTATAACGTAATACTATATAACGTTATACGTTATATGGTAATACTATATAACGTTATACGTTATAGCCTAATACTATATAACGTTATACGTTATATGGTAATACTATATAACGTTATACGTTATAACGTAATACTATATAACGTTATACGTTATAACGCAATACTGTATAACGTTATACGTTATATGGTAATACTATATAACGTTATACGTTATATGGTAATACTATATAACGTTATACGTTATATGCTAATGCTATATAACGTTATACGTTATAACGTAATACTATATATCGTTATACATTATAACGTAATACTATATAACGTTATACGTTATCTGGTAATACTATATAACGTTATACGTTATAACGTAATACTATATAACGTTATACGTTATAACGCAATACTATATAACGTTATACGTTATATGGTAATACTATATAACGTTATACGTTATAACGTAATACTATATAACGTTATACGTTATAACGTAATACTATATAACGTTATACGTTATAACGTAATACTATATAACGTTATACGTTATATGGTAATACTATATAACGTTATACGTTATATGGTAATACTATATACCGTTATACGTTATAACGTAATACTATATAACGTTATACGTTATATGGTAATACAATATAACGTTATACGTTATAACGTAATACTATATAACGTTATACATTATATGGTAATACTATATAACGTTATACGTTATATGGTAATGCTATATAACGTTATACGTTATAACGCAATACTATATAACGTTATACGTTATATGGTAATGCTATATAACGTTATACGTTATAACGTAATACTATATAACGTTATGCGTTATAACGTAATACTATATAACGTTATACGTTATATGGTAATACTATATAACGTTATACGTTATAACGTAACACTATATAACGTTATACGTTATAACGCAATACTATATAACGTTATACGTTATATGGTAATACTATATAACGTTATACGTTATATGGTAATGCTATATAACGTTATACGTTATAACGTAATACTATATATCGTTATACGTTATAACGTAATACTATATAACGTTATACGTTATATGGTAATACTATATAACGTTATACTTTATAACGTAACACTATATAACGTTATACGTTATAACGCAATACTATATAACGTTATACGTTATATGGTAATACTATATAACGTTATACGTTATATGGTAATGCTATATAACGTTATACGTTATAACGTAATACTATATATCGTTATACGTTATAACGTAATACTATATAACGTTATACGTTATAACGTAATACTATATAACGTTATACGTTGTTACGCAATACTGTATAACGATATACGTTATATGGTAATACTATATAACGTTATACGTTATAACGTAATACGATATAACGTTATACGTTATATGCTAATGCTATATAACGTTATACGTTATAACGTAATACTATATATCGTTATACATTATAACGTAATACTATATAACGTTATACGTTATATGGTAATACTATATAACGTTATACGTTATAACGTAATACTACATAACGTTATACGTTATAACGCAATACTATATAACGTTATACGTTATATGGTAATACTATATAACGTTATACGTTATAACGTAATACTATATAGCGTTATACGTTATTACGTAATACTATATAACGTTATACGTTATAACGTAATACTATATAACGTTATACGTTATAACGTAATACTATATATCGTTATACGTTATAACGTAATACTATATAACGTTATACGTTATATGGTAATACTGTATAACGTTATACGTTATATGGTAATACTATATAACGTTATACGTTATATGGTAATACTATATAAAGTTATACGTTATAACGTAACACTATATAACGTTATACGTTATAACGCAATACTGTATAACGTTATACGTTATATGGTAATACTATATAACGTTATACGTTATAACGTAATACTATATAACGTTATACGTTATATGGTAATACTATATAACGTTATACGTTATAACGTAATACTATATAACGTTATACGTTATAACGCAATACTGTATAACGTTATACGTTATATGGTAATACTATATAACGTTATACGTTATAAGGTAATACTATATAACGTTATACGTTATATGCTAATGCTATATAACGTTATACGTTATAACGTAATACTATATATCGTTATACATTATAACGTAATACTATATAACGTTATACGTTATATGGTAATACTATATAACGTTATACGTTATAACGTAATACTACATAACGTTATACGTTATAACGCAATACTATATAACGTTATACGTTATATGGTAATACTATATAACGTTATACGTTATAACGTAATACTATATAGCGTTATACGTTATAACGTAATACTATATAACGTTATACGTTATAACGTAATACTATATAACGTTATACGTTATAACGTAATACTATATATCGTTATACGTTATAACGTAATACTATATAACGTTATACGTTATATGGTAATACTGTGTAACGTTATACGTTATATGGTAATACTATATAACGTTATACGTTATATGGTAATACTATATAAAGTTATACGTTATAACGTAACACTATATAACGTTATACGTTATAACGCAATACTATATAACGTTATACGTTATATGGTAATACTATATAACGTTATACGTTATATGGTAATGCTATATAACGTTATACGTTATAACGTAATACTATATATCGTTATACGTTATAACGTAATACTATATAACGTTATACGTTATAACGTAATACTATATAACGTTATACGTTGTTACGCAATACTGTATAACGATATACGTTATATGGTAATACTATATAACGTTATACGTTATAACGTAATACGATATAACGTTATACGTTATATGGTAATACTATATAACGTTATACGTTATAACGTAATACTATATAACGTTATACGTTATAACGCAATACTGTATAACGTTATACGTTATATGGTAATACTATATAACGCTATACGTTATATGGTAATACTATATAACGTTATACGTTATATGCTAATGCTATATAACGTTATACGTTATAACGTAATACTATATATCGTTATACATTATAACGTAATACTATATAACGTTATACGTTATATGGTAATACTATATAACGTTATACGTTATAACGTAATACTACATAACGTTATACGTTATAACGCAATACTATATAACGTTATACGTTATATGGTAATACTATATAACGTTATACGTTATAACGTAATACTATATAGCGTTATACGTTATTACGTAATACTATATAACGTTATACGTTATAACGTAATACTATATAACGTTATACGTTATAACGTAATACTATATATCGTTATACGTTATAACGTAATACTATATAACGTTATACGTTATATGGTAATACTGTATAACGTTATACGTTATATGGTAATACTATATAACGTTATACGTTATATGGTAATACTATATAACGTTATACGTTATAACGTAATACTATATAACGTTATACGTTATAACGCAATACTGTATAACGTTATACGTTATATGGTAATACTATATAACGTTATACGTTATAACGTAATACTACATAACGTTATACGTTATAACGCAATACTATATAACGTTATACGTTATATGGTAATACTATATAACGTTATACGTTATAACGTAATACTATATAGCGTTATACGTTATAACGTAATACTATATAACGTTATACGTTATAACGTAATACTATATAACGTTATACGTTATAACGTAATACTATATATCGTTATACGTTATAACGTAATACTATATAACGTTATACGTTATATGGTAATACTGTATAACGTTATACGTTATATGGTAATATTATATAACGTTATACGTTATATGGTAATACTATATAAAGTTATACGTTATAACGTAACACTATATAACGTTATACGTTATAACGCAATACTATATAACGTTATACGTTATATGGTAATACTATATAACGTTATACGTTATATGGTAATGCTATATAACGTTATACGTTATAACGCAATACTGTATAACGTTATACGTTATATGGTAATGCTATATAACGTTATACGTTATAACGTAACACTATATAACGATATACGTTATATGGTAATGCTATATACCGTTATACGTTATAACGTAATACTATATATCGTTATACGTTATAACGTAACACTATATAACGTTATACGTTATAACGCAATACTATATAACGTTATACGTTATATGGTAATACTATATAACGTTATACGTTATATGGTAATGCTATATAACGTTATACGTTATAACGTAATACCATATATCGTTATACGTTATAACGTAATACTATATAACGTTATACGTTATAACGTAATACTATATAACGTTATACGTTATAACGCAATACTGTGTAACGATATACGTTATAACGTAATACTATATAACGTTATACGTTATATGGTAATACTATATAAAGTTATACGTTATAACGTAACACTATATAACGTTATACGTTATAGCGCAATACTATATAACGTTATACGTTATATGGTAATACTATATAAAGTTATACGTTATAACGTAACACTATATAACGTTATACGTTATAACGCAATACTATATAACGTTATACGTTATATGGTAATACTATATAACGTTATACGTTATAACGTAATACTATATAACGTTATACGTTATAACGTAATACTATATAACGTTATACGTTATAACGTAATACTATATAACGTTATACGTTATATGGTAATACTATATAACGTTATACGTTATATGGTAATGCCATATAACGTTATACGTTATATGGTAACACTATATAACGTTATACGTTATAACGTAATACTATATAACGCTTTACGTTATAACGTAATACTATATAACGTTATACGTTATAACGTAATACTATATAACGTTATACGTTTTAACGTAATACTATATACCGTTATACGTTATAACGTAATACTATATAACGTTATACGTTATATGGTAATACTATATAACGTTATACGTTATAACGTAATACTATATAACGTTATACGTTATATGGTAATACTATATAACGTTATACGTTATAACGTAATACTATATAACGTTATACGTTATAACGCAATACTGTATAACGTTATACGTTATATGGTAATACTATATAACGTTATACGTTATATGGTAATACTATATAACGTTATACGTTATATGCTAATGCTATATAACGTTATACGTTATAACGTAATACTATATATCGTTATACATTATAACGTAATACTATATAACGTTATACGTTATCTGGTAATACTATATAACGTTATACGTTATAACGTAATACTATATAACGTTATACGTTATAACGCAATACTATATAACGTTATACGTTATATGGTAATACTATATAACGTTATACGTTATAACGTAATACTATATAACGTTATACGTTATAACGTAATACTATATAACGTTATACGTTATAACGTAATACTATATAACGTTATACGTTATATGGTAATACTATATAACGTTATACGTTATATGGTAATACTATATACCGTTATACGTTATAACGTAATACTATATAACGTTATACGTTATATGGTAATACAATATAACGTTATACGTTATAACGTAATACTATATAACGTTATACGTTATATGGTAATACTATATAACGTTATACGTTATATGGTAATGCTATATAACGTTATACGTTATAACGCAATACTATATAACGTTATACGTTATATGGTAATGCTATATAACGTTATACGTTATAACGTAATACTATATAACGTTATACGTTATAACGTAATACTATATAACGTTATACGTTATAACGTAATACTATATAACGTTATACGTTATATGGTAATACTATATAACGTTATACGTTATAACGTAACACTATATAACGTTATACGTTATAACGCAATACTATATAACGTTATACGTTATATGGTAATACTATATAACGTTATACGTTATATGGTAATGCTATATAACGTTATACGTTATAACGTAATACTATATATCGTTATACGTTATAACGTAACACTATATAACGTTATACGTTATATGGTAATACTATATAACGTTATACGTTATAACGTAACACTATATAACGTTATACGTTATAACGCAATACTATATAACGTTATACGTTATATGGTAATACTATATAACGTTATACGTTATATGGTAATGCTATATAACGTTATACGTTATAACGTAATACTATATATCATTATACGTTACAACGTAATACTATATAACGTTATACGTTATAACGTAATACTATATAACGTTATACGTTGTTACGCAATACTGTATAACGATATACGTTATATGGTAATACTATATAACGTTATACGTTATAACGTAATACTATATAACGTTATACGTTATATGGTAATACTATATAACGTTATACGTTATAACGTAATACTATATAACGTTATACGTTATAACGCAATACTGTATAACGTTATACGTTATATGGTAATACTATATAACGTTATACGTTATATGGTAATACTATATAACGTTATACGTTATAACGTAATACTATATATCGTTATACATTATAACGTAATACTATATAACGTTATACGTTATATGGTAATACTATATAACGTTATACGTTATAACGTAATACTATATAACGTTATACGTTATAACGCAATACTATATAACGTTATACGTTATATGGTAATACTATATAACGTTATACGTTATAACGTAATACTATATAGCGTTGTACGTTATAACGTAATACTATATAACGTTATACGTTATAACGTAATACTATATAACGTTATACGTTATAACGTAATACTATATACCGTTATACGTTATAACGTAATACTATATTACGTTATACGTTATATGGTAATACAATATAACGTTATACGTTATAACGTAATACTATATAACGTTATACGTTATATGGTAATACTATATAACGTTATACGTTATATGGTAATGCTATATAACGTTATACGTTATAACGCAATACTATATAACGTTATACGTTATATGGTAATGCTATATAACGTTATACGTTATAACGCAATACTATATAACGTTATACGTTATAACGTAATACTATATAACGTTATACGTTATAACGCAATACTATATAACGTTATACGATATATGGTAATACTATATAACGTTATACGTTATATGGTAATGCTATATAACGTTATACGTTATAACGTAATACTATATATCGTTATACGTTATAAAGTAATACTATATAACGTTATACGTTATATGGTAATACTATATAACGTTATACGTTATCACGTAATACTATATATCGTTATACGTTATAACGTAATACTATATAACGTTATACGTTAGAACGTAATACTATATAACGTTATACGTTATATGGTAATGCTATATAACGTTATACGTTATAACGTAATACTATATATCGTTATACGTTATAAAGTAATACTATATAACGTTATACGTTATATGGTAATACTATATAACGTTATACGTTATCACGTAATACTATATATCGTTATACGTTATAACGTAATACTATATAACGTTATACGTTATAACGTAATACTATATAACGTTATACGTTAGAACGTAATACTATATAACGTTATACGTTATATGGTAATACTATATAACGTTATACGTTATATGGTAATGCTATATAACGTTATACGTTATAACGCAATACTATATAACGTTATACGTTATATGGTAATGCTATATAACGTTATACGTTATAACGCAATACTATATAACGTTATACGTTATAACGCAATACTATATAACGTTATACGTTATATGGTAATACTATATAACGTTATACGTTATATGGTAATGCTATATAACGTTATACGTTATCACGTAATACTATATATCGTTATACGTTATAACGTAATACTATATAACGTTATACGTTATAACGTAATACTATATAACGTTATACGTTGTTACGCAATACTGTATAACGATATACGTTATATGGTAATACTATATAACGTTATACGTTATAACGTAATACTATATAACGTTATACGTTATAACGTAATACTATATAACGTTATACGTTATAACGCAATACTATATAACGTTATACGTTATATGGTAATACTATATAACGTTATACGCTATAACGTAATACTATATAACGTTATACGTTATAACGTAATACTATATAACGTTATACGTTATATGGTAATACTATATAACGTTATACGTTATATGGTAATACTATATAACGTTATACGTTATATGGTAATGCTATATAACGTTATACGTTATAACGCAATACTATATAACGTTATACGTTATATGGTAATGCTATATAACGTTATACGTTATATGGTAATGCTATATAACGTTATACGTTATAACGTAATACTATATAACGTTATACGTTATAACGCAATACTATATAACGTTATACGTTATATGGTAATGCTATATAACGTTATACGTTATCACGTAATACTATATATCGTTATACGTTATAACGTAATACTATATAACGTTATACGTTATAACGTAATACTATATAACGTTATACGTTGTTACGCAATACTGTATAACGCTATACGTTATATGGTAATACTATATAACGTTATACGTTATAACGTAATACTATATAACGTTATATGTTATAACGTAATACTATATAACGTTATACGTTATAACGCAATACTATATAACGTTATACGTTATATGGTAATACTATATAACGTTATACGTTATAACGTAATACTATATAACGTTATACGTTATAACGTAATACTATATAACGTTATACGTTATAGCGTAACACTATATAACGTTATACGTTATAACGCAATACTATATAACGTTATACGTTATATGGTAATACTATATAACGTTATACGTTATATGGTAATGCTATATAACGTTATACGTTATAACGTAATACTATATATCGTTATACGTTATAAAGTAATACTATATAACGTTATACGTTATATGGTAATACTATATAACGTTATACGTTATCACGTAATACTATATATCGTTATACGTTATAACGTAATACTATATAACGATATACGTTAGAACGTAATACTATATAACGTTATACGTTATATGGTAATGCTATATAACGTTATACGTTATAACGTAATACTATATAACGTTATACGTTAGAACGTAATACTATATAACGTTATACGTTATATGGTAATGCTATATAACGTTATACGTTATCACGTAATACTATATATCGTTATACGTTATAACGTAATACTATATAACGTTATACGTTATAACGTAATACTATATAACGTTATACGTTAGAACGTAATACTATATAACGTTATACGTTATAACGTAATACTATATAACGTTATACGTTAGAACGTAATACTATATAACGTTATACGTTATATGGTAATGCTATATAACGTTATACGTTATAACGTAATACTATATATCGTTATACGTTATAAAGTAATACTATATAACGTTATACGTTATATGGTAATACTATATAACGTTATACGTTGTTACGCAATACTGTATAACGATATACGTTATATGGTAATACTATATAACGTTATACGTTATATGGTAATACTATATAACGTTATACGTTATAACGTAATACTATATAACGTTATACGTTATAACGCAATACTATATAACGTTATACGTTATATGGTAATACTATATAACGTTATACGTTATAACGTAATACTATATAACGTTATACGTTATAACGTAATACTATATAACGTTATACGTTATAGCGTAACACTATATAACGTTATACGTTATAACGCAATACTATATAACGTTATACGTTATATGGTAATACTATATAACGTTATACGTTATATGGTAATGCTATATAACGTTATACGTTATAACGTAATACTATATATCGTTATACGTTATAAAGTAATACTATATAACGTTATACGTTATATGGTAATACTATATAACGTTATACGTTATCACGTAATACTATATATCGTTATACGTTATAACGTAATACTATATAACGTTATACGTTAGAACGTAATACTATATAACGTTATACGTTATATGGTAATGCTATATAACGTTATACGTTATAACGTAATACTATATATCGTTATACGTTATAAAGTAATACTATATAACGTTATACGTTATATGGTAATACTATATAACGTTATACGTTATCACGTAATACTATATATCGTTATACGTTATAACGTAATGCTATATAACGTTATACGTTATAACGCAATACTATATAACGTTATACGTTATATGGTAATGCTATATAACGTTATACGTTATAACGCAATACTATATAACGTTATACGTTATAACGCAATACTATATAACGTTATACGTTATATGGTAATACTATATAACGTTATACGTTATATGGTAATGCTATATAACGTTATACGTTATCACGTAATACTATATATCGTTATACGTTATAACGTAATACTATATAACGTTATACGTTATAACGTAATACTATATAACGTTATACGTTGTTACGCAATACTGTATAACGATATACGTTATATGGTAATACTATATAACGTTACACGTTATAACGTAATACTATATAACGTTATACGTTATAACGTAATACTATATAACGTTATACGTTATAACGCAATACTATATAACGTTATACGTTATATGGTAATACTATATAACGTTATACGTTATAACGTAATACTATATAACGTTATACGTTATAACGTAATACTATATAACGTTATACGTTAGAACGTAATACTATATAACGTTATACGTTATATGGTAATACTATATAACGTTATACGCTATAACGTAATACTATATAACGTTATACGTTATAACGTAATACTATATAACGTTATACGTTATAACGTAATACTATATAACGTTATACGTTATAACGTAATACTATATAACGTTATACGTTATAACGTAATACTATATACCGTTATACGTTATAACGTAATACTATCTAACGTTATACGTTATATGGTAATACTATATAACGTTATACGTTATATGGTAATACTATATAACGTTATACGTTATATGGTAATGCTATATAACGTTATACGTTATAACGCAATACTATATAACGTTATACGTTATATGGTAATGCTATATAACGTTATACGTTATAACGCAATACTATATAACGTTATACGTTATAACGCAATACTATATAACGTTATACGTTATATGGTAATACTATATAACGTTATACGTTATATGGTAATGCTATATAACGTTATACGTTATCACGTAATACTATATATCGTTATACGTTATAACGTAATACTATATAACGTTATACGTTATAACGTAATACTATATAACGTTATACGTTGTTACGCAATACTGTATAACGATATACGTTATATGGTAATACTATATAACGTTATACGTTATAACGTAATACTATATAACGTTATACGTTATAACGTAATACTATATAACGTTATACGTTATAACGCAATACTATATAACGTTATACGTTATATGGTAATACTATATAACGTTATACGTTATAACGTAATACTATATAACGTTATACGTTATATCGTAACACTATATAACGTTATACGTTATAACGCAATACTATATAACGTTATACGTTATATGGTAATACTATATAACGTTATACGTTATATGGTAATGCTATATAACGTTATACGTTATAACGTAATACTATATATCGTTATACGTTATAAAGTAATACTATATAACGTTATACGTTATATGGTAATACTATATAACGTTATACGTTATCACGTAATACTATATATCGTTATACGTTATAACGTAATACTATATAACGTTATACGTTAGAACGTAATACTATATAACGTTATACGTTATATGGTAATGCTATATAACGTTATACGTTATAACGTAATACTATATATCGTTATACGTTATAAAGTAATACTATATAACGTTATACGTTATATGGTAATACTATATAACGTTATACGTTATCACGTAATACTATATATCGTTATACGTTATAACGTAATACTATATAACGTTATACGTTATAACGTAATACTATATAACGTTATACGTTAGAACGTAGTACTATATAACGTTATACGTTATATGGTAATACTATATAACGTTATACGTTATATGGTAATGCTATATAACGTTATACGTTATAACGCAATACTATATAACGTTATACGTTATATGGTAATGCTATATAACGTTATACGTTATAACGCAATACTATATAACGTTATACGTTAGAACGTAATACTATATAACGTTATACGTTATATGGTAATACTATATAACGTTATACGTTATATGGTAATGCTATATAACGTTATACGTTATAACGTAATACTATATAACGTTATACGTTATAACGTAACACTATATAACGTTATACGTTATAACGCAATACTATATAACGTTATACGTTATATGGTAATACCATATAACGTTATACGTTATATGGTAATGCCATATAACGTTATACGTTATAACGTAATACTATATATCGTTATACGTTATAAAGTAATACTATATAACGTTATACGTTATATGGTAATACTATATAACGTTATACGTTATCACGTAATACTATATATCGTTATACGTTATAACGTAATACTATATAACGTTATACGTTAGAACGTAATACTATATAACGTTATACGTTATATGGTAATGCTATATAACGTTATACGTTATAACGTAATACTATATATCGTTATACGTTATAAAGTAATACTATATAACGTTATACGTTATATGGTAATACTATATAACGTTATATGTTATCACGTAATACTATATATCGTTATACGTTATAACGTAATACTATATAACGTTATACGTTATAACGTAATACTATATAACGTTATACGTTAGAACGTAATACTATATAACGTTATACGTTATATGGTAATACTATATAACGTTATACGTTATATGGTAATGCTATATAACGTTATACGTTATAACGCAATACTATATAACGTTATACGTTATATGGTAATGCTATATAACGTTATACGTTATAACGCAATACTATATAACGTTATACGTTATAACGCAATACTATATAACGTTATACGTTATATGGTAATACTATATAACGTTATACGTTATATGGTAATGCTATATAACGTTATACGTTATCACGTAATACTATATATCGTTATACGTTATAACGTAATACTATATAACGTTATACGTTATAACGTAATACTATATAACGTTATACGTTGTTACGCAATACTGTATAACGATATACGTTATATGGTAATACTATATAGCGTTATACGTTATAACGTAATACTATATAACGTTATACGTTATAACGTAATACTATATAACGTTATACGTTATAACGCAATACTATATAACGTTATACGTTATATGGTAATACTATATAACGTTATACGTTATATGGTAATACTATATAACGTTATACGTTATATGGTAATACTATATAACGTTATACGTTATCACGTAATACTATATATCGTTATACGTTATAACGTAATACTATATAACGTTATACGTTAGAACGTAATACTATATAACGTTATACGTTATATGGTAATGCTATATAACGTTATACGTTATAACGTAATACTATATATCGTTATACGTTATAAAGTAATACTATATAACGTTATACGTTATATTGTAATACTATATAACGTTATACGTTATCACGTAATACTATATATCGTTATACGTTATATGGTAATACTATATAACGTTATACGTTATAACGTAACACTATATAACGTTATACGTTATAACGCAATACTATATAACGTTATACGTTATATGGTAATAGTACATAACGTTATAAGTTATAACGTAATACTATATAACGTTATACGTTATATGGTAATGCTATATAACGTTATACGTTATAACGTAATACTATATATCGTTATACGTTATAAAGTAATACTATATAACGTTATACGTTATATTGTAATACTATATAACGTTATACGTTATCACGTAATACTATATATCGTTATACGTTATAACGTAATACTATATAACGTTATACGTTATAACGTAATACTATATAACGTTATACGTTATAAAGTAATACTATATAACGTTATACGTTATATTGTAATACTATATAACGTTATACGTTATCACGTAATACTATATATCGTTATACGTTATATGGTAATACTATATAACGTTATACGTTATAACGTAATACTATATAACGTTATACGTTATAACGTAATTCTATATAACGTTATACGTTATATGGTAATACTATATAACGTTATACGTTATAACGTAACACTATATAACGTTATACGTTATAACGCAATACTATATAACGTTATACGTTATATGGTAATACTATATAACGTTATACGTTATATGGTAATGCTATATAACGTTATACGTTACAACGTAATACTATATATCGTTATACGTTATAAAGTAATACTATATAACGTTATACGTTATATGGTAATACTATATAACGTTATACGTTATCACGTAATACTATATATCGTTATACGTTATAACGTAATACTATATAACGTTATACGTTAGAACGTAATACTATATAACGTTATACGTTATATGGTAATGCTATATAACGTTATACGTTATCACGTAATACTATATATCGTTATACGTTATAACGTAATACTATATAACGTTATACGTTATAACGTAATACTATATAACGTTATACGTTAGAACGTAATACTATATAACGTTATACGTTATATGGTAATACTATATAACGTTATACGTTATATGGTAATGCTATATAACGATATACGTTATAACGCAATACTATATAACGTTATAGGTTATATGGTAATGCTATATAACGTTATACGTTATAACGCAATACTATATAACGTTATACGTTATAACGCAATACTATATAACGTTATACGTTATATGGTAATACTATATAACGTTATACGTTATATGGTAATGCTATATAACGTTATACGTTATCACGTAATACTATATATCGTTATACGTTATAACGTAATACTATATAACGTTATACGTTATAACGTAATACTATATAACGTTATACGTTGTTACGCAATACTGTATAACGATATACGTTATATGGTAATACTATATAACGTTATACGTTATAACGTAATACTATATAACGTTATACGTTATAACGTAATACTATATAACGTTAGACGTTATAACGCAATACTATATAACGTTGTACGTTATATGGTAATACTATATAACGTTATACGTTATAACGTAATACTATATAACGTTATACGTTATATCGTAATACTATATAACGTTATACGATATAACGTAACACTATATAACGTTATACGTTATAACGCAATACTATATAACGTTATACGTTATATGGTAATACTATATAACGTTATACGTTATATGGTAATGCTATATAACGTTATACGTTATAACGTAATACTATATATCGTTATACGTTATAAAGTAATACTATATAACGTTATACGTTATATGGTAATACTATATAACGTTATACGTTATCACGTAATACTATATATCGTTATACGTTATAAGGTAATACTATATAACGTTGTACGTTAGAACGTAATACTATATAACGTTATACGTTATATGGTAATGCTATATAACGTTATACGTTATAACGTAATACTATATATCGTTATATGTTATAAAGTAATACTATATAACGTTATACGTTATAACGCAATACTATATAACGTTATACGTTATATGGTAATACTATATAACGTTATACGTTATAACGTAATACTATATAACGTTATACGTTATATGGTAATAGTACATAACGTTATAAGTTATAACGTAATACTATATAACGTTATACGTATATGGTAATACTATATACCGTTATACGTATATGGTAATACTATATAACGTTATACGTTATAACGTAATACTATATAACGTTATACGTTATAACGTAACACTATATACCGTTATACGTTATATGGTAATGCTATATAACGTTATACGTTATAACGTAATACTATATAAAGTTATACGTTATAACGTAACACTATATAACGTTATACGTTATAACGCAATACTATATAACGTTATACGTTATATGGTAATACTATATAACGTTATACGTTATATGGTAATGCTATATAACGTTATACGTTATAACGTAATACCATATATCGTTATACGTTATAACGTAATACTATATAACGTTATACGTTATAACGTAATACTATATAACGTTATACGTTATAACGTAATACTATATAACGTTAGACGTTATAACGCAATACTATATAACGTTGTACGTTATATGGTAATACTATATAACGTTATACGTTATAACGTAATACTATATAACGTTATACGTTATATCGTAATACTATATAACGTTATACGATATAACGTAACACTATATAACGTTATACGTTATAACGCAATACTATATAACGTTATACGTTAGAACGTAATACTATATAACGTTATACGTTATATGGTAATGCTATATAACGTTATACGTTATAACGTAATACTATATATCGTTATACGTTATAAAGTAATACTATATAACGTTATACGTTATAACGCAATACTATATAACGTTATACGTTATATGGTAATACTATATAACGTTATACGTTATAACGTAATACTATATAACGTTATACGTTATATGGTAATAGTACATAACGTTATAAGTTATAACGTAATACTATATAACGTTATACGTATATGGTAATACTATATAACGTTATACGTTATAACGTAATACTATATAACGTTATACGTTATAACGTAACACTATATACCGTTATACGTTATATGGTAATGCTATATAACGTTATACGTTATAACGTAATACTATATAAAGTTATACGTTATAACGTAACACTATATAACGTTATACGTTATAACGCAATACTATATAACGTTATACGTTATATGGTAATACTATATAACGTTATACGTTATATGGTAATGCTATATAACGTTATACGTTATAACGTAATACCATATATCGTTATACGTTATAACGTAATACTATATAACGTTATACGTTATAACGTAATACTATATAACGTTATACGTTATAACGCAATACTGTGTAACGATATACGTTATATGGTAATACTATATAACGTTATACGTTATAACGTAATACTATATAACGTTATACGTTATATGGTAATACTATATAACGTTATACGTTATAACGTAATACCATATAACGTTATACGTTATAACGTAATACTATATAACGTTATACGTTATATGGTAATACTATATAACGTTATACGTTATATGGTAATACAATATAACGTTATACGTTATAACGTAATACTATATAACGTTATACGTTATATGGTAATACTATATAACGTTATACGTTATATGGTAATGCTATATAACGTTATACGTTATAACGCAATACTATATAACGTTATACGTTATATGGTAATGCTATATAACGTTATACGTTATAACGCAATACTATATAACGTTATACGTTATAACGTAATACTATATACCGTTATACGTTATAACGTAATACTATCTAACGTTATACGTTATATGGTAATACTATATAACGTTATACGTTATATGGTAATACTATATAACGTTATACGTTATATGGTAATGCTATATAACGTTATACGTTATAACGCAATACTATATAACGTTATACGTTATATGGTAATGCTATATAACGTTATACGTTATAACGCAATACTATATAACGTTATACGTTATAACGCAATACTATATAACGTTATAGGTTATATGGTAATACTATATAACGTTATACGTTATATGGTAATGCTATATAACGTTATACGTTATCACGTAATACTATATATCGTTATACGTTATAACGTAATACTATATAACGTTATACGTTATAACGTAATACTATATAACGTTATACGTTGTTACGCAATACTGTATAACGATATACGTTATATGGTAATACTATATAACGTTATACGTTATAACGTAATACTATATAACGTTATACGTTATAACGTAATACTATATAACGTTATACGTTATAACGCAATACTATATAACGTTATACGTTATATGGTAATACTATATAACGTTATACGTTATAACGTAATACTATATAACGTTATACGTTATAACGTAATACTATATAACGTTATACGTTAGAACGTAATACTATATAACGTTATACGTTATATGGTAATACTATATAACGTTATACGCTATAACGTAATACTATATAACGTTATACGTTATAACGTAATACTATATAACGTTATACGTTATAACGTAATACTATATAACGTTATACGTTATAACGTAATACTATATACCGTTATACGTTATAACGTAATACTATATATCGTTATACGTTATAACGTAATACTATATAACGTTATACGTTATAACGCAATACGATATAACGTTATACGTTATATGGTAATGCTATATAACGTTATACGTTATAACGCAATACTATATAACGTTATACGTTATAACGCAATACTATATAACGTTATAGGTTATATGGTAATACTATATAACGTTATACGTTATATGGTAATGCTATATAACGTTATACGTTATCACGTAATACTATATATCGTTATACGTTATAACGTAATACTATATAACGTTATACGTTATAACGTAATACTATATAACGTTATACGTTGTTACGCAATACTGTATAACGATATACGTTATATGGTAATACTATATAACGTTATACGTTATAACGTAATACTATATAACGTTATACGTTATAACGTAATACTATATAACGTTATACGTTATAACGCAATACTATATAACGTTATACGTTATATGGTAATACTATATAACGTTATACGTTATAACGTAATACTATATAACGTTATACGTTATAACGTAATACTATATAACGTTATACGTTAGAACGTAATACTATATAACGTTATACGTTATATGGTAATACTATATAACGTTATACGCTATAACGTAATACTATATAACGTTATACGTTATAACGTAATACTATATAACGTTATACGTTATAACGTAATACTATATAACGTTATACGTTATAACGTAATACTATATACCGTTATACGTTATAACGTAATACTATCTAACGTTTTACGTTATATGGTAATACTATATAACGTTATACGTTATAACGTAATACTATATAACGTTATACGTTATATGGTAATACTATATAACGTTATACGTTATATGGTAATACTATATAACGTTATACGTTATAACGTAATACTATATAACGTTATACGTTATAACGTAATACTATATAACGTTATACGTTAGAACGTAATACTATATAACGTTATACGTTATATGGTAATACTATATAACGTTATACGTTATAACGTAATACTATATAACGTTATACGTTATATGGTAATACTCTATAACGTTATACGTTATATGGTAATACTATATAACGTTATACGTTATAACGAAATACTATATAACGTTATACGTTAGAACGTAATACTATATTACGTTATACGTTATATGGTAATACTATATAACGTTATACGTTATATGGTAATGCTATATAACGTTATACGTTATAACGCAATACTATATAACGTTATACGTTATATGGTAATGCTATATAACGTTATACGTTATAACGCAATACTATATAACGTTATACGTTATAACGCAATACTATATAACGTTATACGTTATATGGTAATACTATATAACGTTATACGTTATATGGTAATGCTATATAACGTTATACGTTATCACGTAATACTATATATCGTTATACGTTATAACGTAATACTATATAACGTTATACGTTATAACGTAATACTATATAACGTTATACGTTGTTACGCAATACTGTATAACGATATACGTTATATGGTAATACTATATAACGTTACACGTTATAACGTAATACTATATAACGTTACACGTTATAACGTAATGCTATATAACGTTATACGTTATAACGCAATACTATATAACGTTATACGTTATATGGTAATGCTATATAACGTTATACGTTATAACGCAATACTATATAACGTTATACGTTATAACGCAATACTATATAACGTTATACGTTATATGGTAATACTATATAACGTTATACATTATATGGTAATGCTATATAACGTTATACGTTATCACGTAATACTATATATCGTTATACGTTATAACGTAATACTATATAACGTTATACGTTATAACGTAATACTATATAACGTTATACGTTGTTACGCAATACTGTATAACGATATACGTTATATGGTAATACTATATAACGTTACACGTTATAACGTAATACTATATAACGTTATACGTTATAACGTAATACTATATAACGTTATACGTTATAACGCAATACTATATAACGTTATACGTTATATGGTAATACTATATAACGTTATACGTTATAACGTAATACTATATAACGTTATACGTTATAACGTAATACTATATAACGTTATACGTTAGAACGTAATACTATATAACGTTATACGTTATATGGTAATACTATATAACGTTATACGCTATAACGTAATACTATATAACGTTATACGTTATAACGTAATACTATATAACGTTATACGTTATAACGTAATACTATATAACGTTATACGTTATAACGTAATACTATATAACGTTATACGTTATAACGTAATACTATATACCGTTATACGTTATAACGTAATACTATCTAACGTTATACGTTATATGGTAATACTATATAACGTTATACGTTATATGGTAATACTATATAACGTTATACGTTATATGGTAATGATATATAACGTTATACGTTACAACGCAATACTATATAACGTTATACGTTATATGGTAATGCTATATAACGTTATACGTTATAACGCAATACTATATAACGTTATACGTTATAACGCAATACTATATAACGTTATACGTTATATGGTAATACTATATAACGTTATACGTTATATGGTAATGCTATATAACGTTATACGTTATCACGTAATACTATATATCGTTATACGTTATAACGTAATACTATATAACGTTATACGTTATAACGTAATACTATATAACGTTATACGTTGTTACGCAATACTGTATAACGATATACGTTATATGGTAATACTATATAACGTTATACGTTATAACGTAATACTATATAACGTTATACGTTATAACGTAATACTATATAACGTTATACGTTATAACGCAATACTATATAACGTTATACGTTATATGGTAATACTATATAACGTTATACGTTATAACGTAATACTATATAACGTTATACGTTATAACGTAATACTATATAACGTTATACGTTATAGCGTAACACTATATAACGTTATACGTTATAACGCAATACTATATAACGTTATACGTTATATGGTAATACTATATAACGTTATACGTTATATGGTAATGCTATATAACGTTATACGTTATAACGTAATACTATATATCGTTATACGTTATAAAGTAATACTATATAACGTTATACGTTATATGGTAATACTATATAACGTTATACGTTATCACGTAATACTATATATCGTTATACGTTATAACGTAATACTATATAACGTTATACGTTAGAACGTAATACTATATAACGTTATACGTTATATGGTAATGCTATATAACGTTATACGTTATAACGTAATACTATATATCGTTATACGTTATAAAGTAATACTATATAACGTTATACGTTATATGGTAATACTATATAACGTTATACATTATATGGTAATGCTATATAACCTTATACGTTATATCGCAATACTATATAACGTTATACGTTATATGGTTATACTATATAACGTTATACGTTATATGGTAATACTATATAACGTTATATGTTATATGGTAATGTATTATAACGTTATACGTTATAACGTAATACTATATAACGTTATACGTTATATGGTAATACTATATAACGTTATACGTTATAACGTAATACTATATAACGTTATACGTTATATGGTAATGCTATATAACGTTATACGTTATAACGTAATACTATATAACGTTATACGTTATAACGTAATACTATATAACGTTATACGTTATAACGTAATACTATATAACGTTATACGTTATATTGTAATACTATATAACGTTATACGTTATATTGTAATACTATATAACGTTATACGTCATAACGTAATATTGTATAACGTTATACGTTATAACGCAATACTATATAACGTTATACGTTATAACGTAATACTATATAACGTTATACGTTATAACGTAATACTATATAACGTTATACGTTACATGGTAATACTATATAACGTTATACGTTATATGGTAATACTATATAACGTTATACGTTATATGGTAATACTATATAACGTTATACGTTATAACGTAATACTATATATCGTTATACGTTATAACGTAATACTATATAACGTTATACGTTATATGGTAATACTCTATAACGTTATACGTTATATCGTAATGCTATATAACGTTATACGTTATAACGCAATAGTATATAACGTTATACGTTATATGGCAATGCTATATAACGTTATACTTTATAACGTAATACTATATAACGTTATACGTTATAACGTAATACTATATAACGTTATACGTTATATGGTAATACTATATAACGTTATACGTTATAACGTAATACTATATAACGTTATACGTTATATGGTAATGCTATATAACGTTATACGTTATAACGTAATACTATAAAACGTTATACGTTATATGGTAATAGGATATAACGTTATACGTTATAACGTAATACTATATAACGTTATACGTTATAACGTAATACTATATAACGTTATACGTTATATGGTAATGCTATATAACGTTATACGTTATAACGTATTACTATATAACGTTATACGTTATAACGCAATACTATATAGCGTTATACGTTACATGGTAATACTATATAACGTTATACGTTATAACGCAATACTATATAACGTTATACGTTATATGGTAATACAATATAACGTTATACATTATATGGTAATGCTATATAACGTTATACGTTATATCGCAATACTATATAACGTTATACGTTATATGGTAATACTATATAACGTTATACGTTATATGGTAATACTCTACAATGTTATACGTTATAACGTAATAATATAACGTTATACGTTATAACGTTATACGTTATAACGTTATACGTTATAACGTAATACTATATAACGTTATACGTTATATGGTAATGCTATATAACGTTATACGTTATAACGTAATACTATAAAACGTTATACGTTATATGGTAATACTATATAACGTTATACGTTATATGGTAATGCTATATAACGTTATACGTTATAACGTATTACTATATAACGTTATACGTTATAACGCAATACTATATAACGTTATACGTTACATGGTAATACTATATAACGTTATACGTTATAACGCAATACTATATAACGTTATACGTTATATGGTAATACTATATAACGTTATACGTTATATGGTAATACTATATAACGTTATACGTTATAACGTAATACTATATATCGTTATACGTTATAACGTAATACTATATAACGTTATACGTTATATGGTAATACTCTATAACGTTATACGTTATATCGTAATACTATATAACGTTATACGTTATAACGCAATAGTATATAACGTTATACGTTATATGGCAATGCTATATAACGTTATACTTTATAACGTAATACTATATAACGTTATACGTTATAACGTAATACTATATAACGTTATACGTTATATGGTAATACTATATAACGTTATACGTTATAACGTAATACTATATAACGTTATACGTTATATGGTAATGCTATATAACGTTATACGTTATAACGTAATACTATATAACGTTATACGTTATATGGTAATGCTATATAACGTTATACGTTATATGGTAATACTATACAATGTTATACGTTATAACGTAATAATATAACGTTATACGTTATAACGTTATACGTTATAACGTAATACTATATAACGTTATACGTTATATGGTAATGCTATATAACGTTATACGTTATAACGTAATACTATAAAACGTTATACGTTATATGGTAATACTATATAACGTTATACGTTATATGGTAATGCTATATAACGTTATACGTTATAACGTATTACTATATAACGTTATACGTTATAACGCAATACTATATAACGTTATACGTTATAACGCAATACTATATAACGTTATACGTTATAACGTAATACAATATAACGTTATACGTTATAACGCAATAGTATATAACGTTATACGTTATAACGTAATACTATATAACGTTATACGTTATAACGTAATACTATATAACGTTATACGTTATAACGTAATACTATATAACGTTATACGTTATATGGTAATGCTATATAACGTTATACGTTATAACGTATTACTATATAACGTTATACGTTATAACGCAATACTATATAACGTTATACGTTACATGGTAATACTATATAACGTTATACGTTATAACGCAATACTATATAACGTTATACGTTATATGGTAATACAATATAACGTTATACATTATATGGTAATGCTATATAACGTTATACGTTATATCGCAATACTATATAACGTTATACGTTATATGGTAATACTATATAACGTTATACGTTATATGGTAATACTCTACAATGTTATACGTTATAACGTAATAATATAACGTTATACGTTATAACGTTATACGTTATAACGTAATACTATATAACGTTATACGTTATATGGTAATGCTATATAACGTTATACGTTATAACGTAATACTATAAAACGTTATACGTTATATGGTAATACTATATAACGTTATACGTTATATGGTAATGCTATATAACGTTATACGTTATAACGTATTACTATATAACGTTATACGTTATAACGCAATACTATATAACGTTATACGTTACATGGTAATACTATATAACGTTATACGTTATAACGCAATACTATATAACGTTATACGTTATATGGTAATACAATATAACGTTATACATTATATGGTAATGCTATATAACGTTATACGTTATATCGCAATACTATATAACGTTATACGTTATATGGTAATACTATATAACGTTATACGTTATATGGTAATACTCTACAATGTTATACGTTATAACGTAATAATATAACGTTATACGTTATAACGTTATACGTTATAACGTAATACTATATAACGTTATACGTTATATGGTAATGCTATATAACGTTATACGTTATAACGTAATACTATAAAACGTTATACGTTATATGGTAATACTATATAACGTTATACGTTATATGGTAATATTATATAACGTTATACGTTATAATGTAATACTATATATCGTTATACGTTATAACGTAATACTATATAACGTTATACGTTATATGGTAATACTCTATAACGTTATACGTTATATCGTAATACTATATAACGTTATACGTTATAACGCAATAGTATATAACGTTATACGTTATATGGCAATGCTATATAACGTTATACTTTATAACGTAATACTATATAACGTTATACGTTATAGCGTAATACTATATAACATTATACGTTATATGGTAATACTATATAATGTTATACGTTATAACGTAATACTATATAACGTTATACGTTATATGGTAATACTATATAACGTTATACGTTATAACGTAATACTATATAACGTTATACGTTATATGGTAATGCTATATAACGTTATACGTTATAACGTATTACTATATAACGTTATACGTTATAACGCAATACTATATAACGTTATACGTTATAACGTAATACAATATAACGTTATACGTTATAACGCAATAGTATATAACGTTATACGTTATGTGGTAATACTATATAACGTTATACGTTATAACGTAATACTATATAACGTTATACGTTATATGGTAATACTATATAACGTTATACATTATATGGTAATGCTATATAACGTTATACGTTATATCGCAATACTATATAACGTTATACGTTATATGGTAATACTATATAACGTTATACGTTATAGCGTAATACTATATAACATTATACGTTATATGGTAATACTATATAATGTTATACGTTATAACGTAATACTATATAACGTTATACGTTATATGGTAATACTATATAACGTTATACGTTATAACGTAATACTATATAACGTTATACGTTATATGGTAATGCTATATAACGTTATACGTTATAACGTATTACTATATAACGTTATACGTTATAACGCAATACTATATAACGTTATACGTTACATGGTAATACTATATAACGTTATACGTTATAACGCAATACTATATAACGTTATACGTTATATGGTAATACTATATAACGTTATACGTTATATGGTAATACTATATAACGTTATACGTTATAACGTAATACTATATATCGTTATACGTTATAACGTAATACTATATAACGTTATACGTTATATGGTAATACTCTATAACGTTATACGTTATATCGTAATACTATATAACGTTATACGTTATAACGCAATAGTATATAACGTTATACGTTATATGGCAATGCTATATAACGTTATACTTTATAACGTAATACTATATAACGTTATACGTTATAACGTAATACTATATAACGTTATACGTTATATGGTAATACTATATAACGTTATACGTTATAACGTAATACTATATAACGTTATACGTTATATGGTAATGCTATATAACGTTATACGTTATAACGTAATACTATATAACGTTATACGTTATATGGTAATGCTATATAACGTTATACGTTATATGGTAATACTATACAATGTTATACGTTATAACGTAATAATATAACGTTATACGTTATAACGTTATACGTTATAACGTAATACTATATAACGTTATACGTTATATGGTAATGCTATATAACGTTATACGTTATAACGTAATACTATAAAACGTTATACGTTATATGGTAATACTATATAACGTTATACGTTATATGGTAATGCTATATAACGTTATACGTTATAACGTATTACTATATAACGTTATACGTTATAACGCAATACTATATAACGTTATACGTTATAACGCAATACTATATAACGTTATACGTTATAACGTAATACAATATAACGTTATACGTTATAACGCAATAGTATATAACGTTATACGTTATAACGTAATACTATATAACGTTATACGTTATAACGTAATACTATATAACGTTATACGTTATAACGTAATACTATATAACGTTATACGTTATATGGTAATGCTATATAACGTTATACGTTATAACGTATTACTATATAACGTTATACGATATAACGCAATACTATATAACGTTATACGTTACATGGTAATACTATATAACGTTATACGTTATAACGCAATACTATATAACGTTATACGTTATATGGTAATACAATATAACGTTATACATTATATGGTAATGCTATATAACGTTATACGTTATATCGCAATACTATATAACGTTATACGTTATATGGTAATACTATATAACGTTATACGTTATATGGTAATACTCTACAATGTTATACGTTATAACGTAATAATATAACGTTATACGTTATAACGTTATACGTTATAACGTAATACTATATAACGTTATACGTTATATGGTAATGCTATATAACGTTATACGTTATAACGTAATACTATAAAACGTTATACGTTATATGGTAATACTATATAACGTTATACGTTATATGGTAATGCTATATAACGTTATACGTTATAACGTATTACTATATAACGTTATACGTTATAACGCAATACTATATAACGTTATACGTTACATGGTAATACTATATAACGTTATACGTTATAACGCAATACTATATAACGTTATACGTTATATGGTAATACAATATAACGTTATACATTATATGGTAATGCTATATAACGTTATACGTTATATCGCAATACTATATAACGTTATACGTTATATGGTAATACTATATAACGTTATACGTTATATGGTAATACTCTACAATGTTATACGTTATAACGTAATAATATAACGTTATACGTTATAACGTTATACGTTATAACGTAATACTATATAACGTTATACGTTATATGGTAATGCTATATAACGTTATACGTTATAACGTAATACTATAAAACGTTATACGTTATATGGTAATACTATATAACGTTATACGTTATATGGTAATGCTATACAACGTTATACGTTATAACGTATTACTATATAACGTTATACGTTATAACGCAATACTATATAACGTTATACGTTACATGGTAATACTATATAACGTTATACGTTATAACGCAATACTTTATAACGTTATACGTTATATGGTAATACTATATAACGTTATACGTTATATGGTAATATTATATAACGTTATACGTTATAATGTAATACTATATATCGTTATACGTTATAACGTAATACTATATAACGTTATACGTTATATGGTAATACTCTATAACGTTATACGTTATATCGTAATACTATATAACGTTATACGTTATAACGCAATAGTATATAACGTTATACGTTATATGGCAATGCTATATAACGTTATACTTTATAACGTAATACTATATAACGTTATACGTTATAACGTAATACTATATAACGTTATACGTTATATGGTAATACTATATAACGTTATACGTTATAACGTAATACTATATAACGTTATACGTTATATGGTAATGCTATATAACGTTATACGTTATAACGTAATACTATATAACGTTATACGTTATATGGTAATGCTATATAACGTTATACGTTATATGGTAATACTATACAATGTTATACGTTATAACGTAATAATATAACGTTATACGTTATAACGTTATACGTTATAACGCAATACTATATAACGTTATACGTTATATGGTAATACTATATAACGTTATACGTTATAAGGTAATACTATATAACGTTATACGTTATAACGTAATGCTATATAACGTTATACGTTACATGGTAATACTATATAACGTTATACGTTATAACGTAATACTATATAACGTTATACGTTACATGGTAATACTATATAACGTTATACGTTATATGGTAATACTATATAACGTTATACGTTATAACGTAATACTATATATCGTTATACGTTATAACGTAATACTATATAACGTTCTACGTTATATGGTAATACTCTATAACGTTATACGTTATAACGTATTACTATATAACGTTATACGTTATAACGCAATACTATATAACGTTATACGTTATAACGCAATACTATATAACGTTATACGTTATAACGTAATACAATATAACGTTATACGTTATAACGCAATAGTATATAACGTTATACGTTATGTGGTAATACTATATAACGTTATACGTTATAACGTAATACTATATAACGTTATACGTTATATGGTAATACTATATAACGTTATACATTATATGGTAATGCTATATAACGTTATACGTTATATCGCAATACTATATAACGTTATACGTTATATGGTAATACTATATAACGTTATACGTTATAGCGTAATACTATATAACATTATACGTTATATGGTAATACTATATAATGTTATACGTTATAACGTAATACTATATAACGTTATACGTTATATGGTAATACTATATAACGTTATACGTTATAACGTAATACTATATAACGTTATACGTTATATGGTAATACTATATAACGATATACGTTATAACGTAACACTATATGACGTTATACGTTATATGGTAATACTCTATAACGTTATACGTTATAACGTAATACTATATAACGTTATACGTTATAACGCAATAGTATATAACGTCATACGTTATATGGTAATGCTATATAACGTTATACGTTATATGGTAATACTATATAACGTTATACGTTATAACGTAATACTATATAACGTTATACGTTATAACGTAATACTATATAACGTTATACGTTATATGGTAATACTATATAACGTTATACGTTATCACGTAATACTATATAACGTTATACGTTATAACGTAATACTATATAACGTTATACGTTACATGGTAATACTATATAACGTTATACGTTATAACGTAATACTATATAACGTTATACGTTATATGGTAAGGCTATATAACGTTATACGTTATAACATAATACTATATAACGTTATACGTCATAACGTAATATTGTATAACGTTATACGTTATAACGCAATAGTATATAACGTTATACGTTATATGGCAATGCTATATAACGTTATACTTTATAACGTAATACTATATAACGTTATACGTTATAACGTAATACTATATAACGTTATACGTTATATGGTAATACTATATAACGTTATACGTTATAACGTAATACTATATAACGTTATACGTTATATGGTAATGCTATATAACGTTATACGTTATAACGTAATACTATAAAACGTTATACGTTATATGGTAATACGATATAACGTTATACGTTATATGGTAATACTATATAACGTTATACGTTATATGGTAATACTATATAACGTTATACGTTATAACGTAATACAATATATCGTTATACGTTATAACGTAATACTATATAACGTTATACGTTATATGGTAATACTCTATAACGTTACACGTTATATCGTAATACTATATAACGTTATACGTTATAACGCAATAGTATATAACGTTATACGTTACATGGCAATGCTATATAACGTTATACTTTATAACGTAATACTATATAACGTTATACGTTATAACGTAATACTATATAACGTTATACGTTATATGGTAATACTATATAACGTTATACGTTATAACGTAATACTATATAACGTTATACGTTATATGGTAATGCTATATAACGTTATACGTTATAACGTAATCCTATAAAACGTTATACGTTATATGGTAATACGATATAATGTTATACGTTATAACGTAATACTATATAACGTTATACGTTATAACGTAATACTATATAACGTTATACGTTATATGGTAATGCTATATAACGTTATACGTTATATGGTAATACTATACAATGTCATACGTTATAACGTAATAATATAACGTTATACGTTATAACGTTATACGTTATAACGTAATACTATATAACGTTATACGTTATATGGTAATGCTATATAACGTTATACGTTATAACGTAATACTATAAAACGTTATACGTTATATGGTAATACTATATAACGTTATACGTTATATGGTAATGCTATATAACGTTATACGTTATAACGTAATACTATAAAGCGTTATACGTTATATGGTAATACTATATAACGTTATACGTTATAACGTAATACTATATAACGTTATACGTTAAAGCGTAATACTATATAACGTTATACGTTACATGGTAATACTATATAACGTTATACGTTATATGGTAATACTATATAACGTTATACGTTATAACGTAATACTATATATCGTTATACGTTATAACGTAATACTATATAACGTTCTACGTTATATGGTAATACTCTATAACGTTATACGTTATAACGTATTACTATATAACGTTATACGTTATAACGCAATACTATATAACGTTATACGTTATAACGCAATACTATATAACGTTATACGTTATAACGTAATACAATATAACGTTATACGTTATAACGCAATAGTATATAACGTTATACGTTATGTGGTAATACTATATAACGTTATACGTTATAACGTAATACTATATAACGTTATACGTTATATGGTAATACTATATAACGTTATACATTATATGGTAATGCTATATAACGTTATACGTTATATCGCAATACTATATAACGTTATACGTTATATGGTAATACTATATAACGTTATACGTTATAGCGTAATACTATATAACATTATACGTTATATGGTAATACTATATAATGTTATACGTTATAACGTAATACTATATAACGTTATACGTTATATGGTAATACTATATAACGTTATACGTTATAACGTAATACTATATAACGTTATACGTTATAGGGTAATACTATATAACGATATACGTTATAACGTAACACTATATGACGTTATACGTTATATGGTAATACTCTATAACGTTATACGTTATAACGTAATACTATATAACGTTATACGTTATAACGCAATAGTATATAACGTCATACGTTATATGGTAATGCTATATAACGTTATACGTTATATGGTAATACTATATAACGTTATACGTTATAACGTAATACTATATAACGTTATACGTTATAACGTAATACTATATAACGTTATACGTTATATGGTAATACTATATAACGTTATACGTTATAACGTAATACTATATAACGTTATACGTTATAACGTAATACTATATAACGTTATACGTTACATGGTAATACTATATAACGTTATACGTTATAACGTAATACTATATAACGTTATACGTTATATGGTAAGGCTATATAACGTTATACGTTATAACATAATACTATATAACGTTATACGTCATAACGTAATATTGTATAACGTTATACGTTATAACGCAATAGTATATAACGTTATACGTTATATGGCAATGCTATATAACGTTATACTTTATAACGTAATACTATATAACGTTATACGTTATATGGTAATACTATATAACGTTATACGTTATAACGTAATACTATATAACGTTATACGTTATATGGTAATGCTATATAACGTTATACGTTATAACGTAATACTATAAAACGTTATACGTTATATGGTAATACGATATAACGTTATACGTTATATGGTAATACTATATAACGTTATACGTTATATGGTAATACTATATAACGTTATGCGTTATAACGTAATACAATATATCGTTATACGTTATAACGTAATACTATATAACGTTATACGTTATATGGTAATACTCTATAACGTTATACGTTATATCGTAATACTATATAACGTTATACGTTATAACGCAATAGTATATAACGTTATACGTTATATGGCAATGCTATATAACGTTATACTTTATAACGTAATACTATATAACGTTATACGTTATAACGTAATACTATATAACGTTATACGTTATATGGTAATACTATATAACGTTATACGTTATAACGTAATACTATATAACGTTATACGTTATATGGTAATGCTATATAACGTTATACGTTATACGTTATAACGTAATACTATAAAACGTTATACGTTATATGGTAATACGATATAACGTTATACGTTATAACGTAATACTATATAACGTTATACGTTATAACGTAATACTATATAACGTTATACGTTATATGGTAATGCTATATAACGTTATACGTTATATGGTAATACTATACAATGTCATACGTTATAACGTAATAATATAACGTTATACGTTATAACGTTATACGTTATAACGTAATACTATATAACGTTATACGTTATATGGTAATGCTATATAACGTTATACGTTATAACGTAATACTATAAAACGTTATACGTTATATGGTAATACTATATAACGTTATACGTTATATGGTAATGCTATATAACGTTATACGTTATAACGTAATACTATAAAGCGTTATACGTTATATGGTAATACTATATAACGTTATACGTTATAACGTAATACTATATAACGTTATACGTTATAACGTAATACTATATAACGTTATACGTTATATGGTATGGCTATATAACGTTATACGTT
This sequence comes from Bombus flavifrons, assembly GCF_040668555.2. Classification (NCBI taxonomy): domain Eukaryota; kingdom Metazoa; phylum Arthropoda; class Insecta; order Hymenoptera; family Apidae; genus Bombus; species Bombus flavifrons. Next base: position 193,039 of record NW_027184792.1, on the reverse strand, counting down.
ATAACATAATACTATATAACGTTATACGTTATATGGTAATACTATATAACGTTATACGTTATAACGTAATACTATATATCGTTATACGTTATAACGTAATACTATATAAGGTTATACGTTATATGGTTATACTATATAACGTTATACGTTATATGGTAATACTATATAACGTTATACGTTATAACGTAATACTATATAACGTTATACGTTATAACGTAATACTATATAACGTTATACGTTATAACGTAATACTACATAACGTTATACGTTATATGGTAATGCTATATAACGTTATACGTTATAACGTAATACTATATAACGTTATACGTTATCTGGTAATACTATATAACGTTATACGTTATAACGCAATACTATATAACGTTATTCGTTATGTGGTAATACTATATAACGTTATACGTTATAACGTATTACTATATAACGTTATACGTTATAACGTAATACTATATAACGTTATACGTTATATGGTAATACTATATAACGTTATACGTTATAACGTAATACTATATGACGTTATACGTTATAACGTAATACTATGTAACGTTATAAGTTATATGGTAATACTGTATAACGTTATACGTTATAACGTAATACTATATAACGTTATACGTTATAACGTAATACTATATAACGTTATACGTCATAACGTAATACTATATAACGTTAAACGTCATAACGTAATACTATATAACGTTATACGATATATGGTAATACTATATAACGTTATACGTTATAACGTAATACTATATAACGTTATACGTTATAACGTAATACTATATAACGTTATACGTCATAACGTAATACTATATAACGTTATACGTCATAACGTAATACTATATAACGTTATACGATATATGGTAATACTATATAACGTTATACGTCATATGGTAATACGATATAACGTTATACGTTATAACGTAATAATATATAACGTTATACGTTATATGGTAATACTACATAACGTTATACGTTATAACGTAATACTATATAACGTTATACGTTATAACGTAATACTATATAACGTTATACGTTATATGGTAATACTATATAACGTTATACGTTATATGGAAATACTATATAACGTTATACGTTATAGCGTAATACTATATAACGTTATACGTTATAACGTAATACTATATGACGTTATACGTTATAACGTAATACTATGTAACGTTATACGTTATATGGTAATACTATATAACGTTATACGTTATAACGTAATACTATATAACGTTATACGTTATAGCGTAATACTATATAACGTTATACGTCATTACGTAATACTATATAACGTTATACGTTATAACGTAATACTATATAACGTTATACGTTATATGGTAATACTATATAACGTTATACGTTATAACGTTACACTATATAACGTTATACGTTATAACGTAATACTATATAACGTTATACGTTACATGGTAATACTATATAACGTTATACGTTATAACGTAATACTATATAACGTTATACGTTATATGGTAATACTATATAACGTTATCCGTTATATGGTAATGCTATATAACGTTATACGTTATAACGTAATACTATATAACGTTATACGTTATAACGTAATACTATATAACGTTATACGTTATATGGTAAGGCTATATAACGTTATACGTTATAACATAATACTATATAACGTTATACGTTATATGGTAATACTATATAACGTTATACGTTATAGCGTAATACTATATATCGTTATACGTTATAACGTAATACTATATAACGTTATACGTTATATGGTAATGCTATATAACGTTATACATTATATGGTAATGCTATATAACCTTATACGTTATATCGCAATACTATATAACGTTATACGTTATATGGTTATACTATATAACGTTATACGTTATATGGTAATACTATATAACGTTATACGTTATATGGTCATGCTATATAACGTTATACGTTATAACGTAATACTATATAACGTTATACGTTATATGGTAATACTATATAACGTTATACGTTATAACGTAATACTATATAACGTTATACGTTATATGGTAATGCTATATAACGTGATACGTTATAACGTAATACTATATAACGTTATACGTTATAACGTAATACTATATAACGTTATACGTTATAACGTAATATTATATAACGTTACACGTTATATGGTAATACTATATAACGTTATACGTTATAACGTAATACTATATAACGTTATACGTTATATGGTAATACTACATAACGTTGTACGTTATATGGTAATACTATATAACGTTATACGTTATAACGTAATACTATATATCGTTATACGTTATAACGTAATACTATATAACGTTATACGTTACATGGTAATACTATATAACGTTATACGTTATAACGTAATACTATATAACGTTATACGTTATATGGTAATACTATATAACGTTATACATTATAACGTAATACTATATATCGTTATACGTTATAACGTAATACTATATAACGTTCTACGTTATATGGTAATACTATATAACGTTATACGTTATAACGTATTACTATATAACGTTATACGTTATAACGTAATACTATATAACGTTATACGTTATAACGCAATACTATATAACGTTATACGTTACATGGTAATACTATATAACGTTATACGTTATAACGTATTACCATATAACGTTATACGTTATAACGCAATACTATATAACGTTATACGTTACATGGTAATACTATATAACGTTATACGTTATAACGCAATACTATATAACGTTATTCGTTATGTGGTAATACTATATAACGTTATACGTTATAACGTAATACTATATAACGTTATACGTTATATTGTAATACTATATAACGTTATACGTCATAACGTAATATTGTATAACGTTATACGTTATAACGTAATACTATATAACGTTATACGTTACATGGTAATACTATATAACGTTATACGTTATAACGTAATACTATATAACGTTATACGTTATATGGTAATACTATATAACGTTATCCGTTATATGGTAATGCTATATAACGTTATACGTTATAACGTAATACTATATAACGTTATACGTTATAACGTAATACTATATAACGTTATACGTTATATGGTAAGGCTATATAACGTTATACGTTATAACATAATACTATATAACGTTATACGTTATAACGTAATACTATATAACGTTATACGTTATATGGTAATACTATATAACGTTATACGTTATAACGTAATACTATATAACGTTATACGTTATATGGTAATACTATATAACGTTATACGTTATAACGTAATACTATATAACGTTATACGTTATAACGTAATACTATATAACGTTATACGTTACATGGTAATACTATATAACGTTATACGTTATAACGTAATACTATATAACGTTATACGTTATATGGTAATACTATATAACGTTATCCGTTATATGGTAATGCTATATAACGTTATACGTTATAACGTAATACTATATAACGTTATACGTTATAACGTAATACTATATAACGTTATACGTTATATGGTAATACTATATAACGTTATACGTTATAACGTAATACTATATATCGTTATACGTTATAACGTAATACTATATAACGTTATACGTTATATGTTAATACTATATAACGTTATGCATTATATGGTAATGCTATATAACCTTATACGTTATATCGCAATACTATATAACGTTATACGTTATATGGTTATACTATATAACGTTATACGTTATATGGTAATACTATATAACGTTATACGTTATAACGTAATACTATATAACGTTATACGTTATATGGTAATACTATATAACGTTATACGTTATAACGTAATACTATATATCGTTATACGTTATAACGTAATACTATATAACGTTATACGTTATAACGTATTACTATATAACGTTATACGTTATAACGCAATACTATATAACGTTATACGTTACATGGTAATACTATATAACGTTATACGTTATAACGCAATACTATATAACGTTATTCGTTATAACGTAATACTATATAACGTTATACGTTACATGGTAATACTATATAACGTTATACGTTATAACGTAATACTATATAACGTTATACGTTATATGGTAATACTATATAACGTTATACGTTATAACGTAATACTATATAACGTTATACGTTATATGGTAATACTACATAACGTTATACGTTATAACGTAATACTATAAAACGTTATACGTTATATGGTAATACTATATAACGTTATACGTTATAACGCAATACTATATAACGTTATTCGTTATAACGTAATACTATATAACGTTATACGTTACATGGTAATACTATATAACGTTATACGTTATAACGTAATACTATATAACGTTATACGTTATATGGTAATACTATATAACGTTATACGTTATAACGTAATATTATATAACGTTATACGTTATATGGTAATACTACATAACGTTATACGTTATAACGTAATACTATATAACGTTATGCGTTATATGGTAATGCTATATAACGTTATACGTTATAACGTAATACTATATAACGTTATACGTTATATGGTAATACTATATAACGTTATACGTTATAGCGTAATACTATATAACGTTATACGTTATAACGTAATACTATATATCGTTATACGTTATAAAGTAATACTATATAACGTTCTACGTTATATGGTAATACTATATAACGTTATACGTTATAACGTATTACTATATAACGTTATACGTTATAACGCAATACTATATAACGTTATACGTTACATGGTAATACTATATAACGTTATACATTATATGGTATTGCTATATAACCTTATACGTTATATCGCAATACTATATAACGTTATACGTTATATGGTTATACTATATAACGTTATACGTTATATGGTAATACTATATAACGTTATACGTTATAACGTAATACTATATAACGTTATACGTTATAACGTAATACTACATAACGTTATACGTTATATGGTAATGCTATATAACGTTATACGTTATAACGTAATACTATATAACGTTATACGTTATATGGTAATACTATATAACGTTATACGTTATAACGCAATACTATATAACGTTATACGTTACATGGTAATACTATATAACGTTATACGTTATAACGTAATACTATATAACGTTATACGTTATATGGTAATACTATATAACGTTATGCGTTATATTCTAATACTATATAACGTTATACGTCATAACGTAATACTATATAACGTTATACGTTATAACGCAATAGTATATAACGTTATACGTTATATGGTAATGCTATATAACGTTATACGTTATAACGTAATACTATATAACGTTATACGTTATATGGTAATACTATATAACGTTATACGTTATAACGTAATACTATATAACGTTATACGTTATAACGTATTACTATATAACGTTATACGTTATAACGCAATACTATATAACGTTATACGTTACATGGTAATACTATATAACGTTATACGTTATAACGCAATACTATATAACGTTATTCGTTATAACGTAATACTATATAACGTTATACGTTACATGGTAATACTATATAACGTTATACGTTATAACGTAATACTATATAACGTTATACGTTATATGGTAATACTATATAACGTTATGCGTTATATTGTAATACTATATAACGTTATACGTCATAACGTAATACTATATAACGTTATACGTTATAACGCAATAGTATATAACGTTATACGTTATATGGTAATGCTATATAACGTTATACGTTATAACGTAATACTATATAACGTTATACGTTATATGGTAATACTATATAACGTTATACGTTATAACGTAATACTCTATAACGTTATACGTTATAGCGTAATACTATATAACGTTATACGTTATAACGTAATACTATATAACGTTATACGTTATAACGTAATACTATATATCGTTATACGTTATAACGTAGTACTATATAACGTTATACGTTATAACGTAATACTATATAACGTTATACGTTATATGGTAATACTATATAACGTTATACGTTATAACGTAATACTATATAACGTTATACGTTATAACGTAATACTATATAACGTTATACGTTATATTGTAATACTATATAACGTTATACGTCATAACGTAATACTATATAACGTTATACGTTATAACGCAATAGTATATAACGTTATACGTTATATGGTAATACTCTATAACGTTATACGTTATAACGTAATACTATATAACGTTATACGTTATATGGTAATACTATATAACGTTATACGTTATAACGTAATACTATATATCGTTATACGTTATAACGTAATACTATATAACGTTATACGTTATATGGTAATACTATATAACGTTATACGTTATATGGTAATACTCTATAACGTTATACGTTATAACGTAATACTATATATCGTTATACGTTATAACGTAATACTATATAACGTTATACGTTATAACGTAATATTATATAACGTTACACGTTATATGGTAATACTATATAACGTTATACGTTATAACGTAATACTATACAACGTTATACGTTATATGGTAATACTACATAACGTTATACGTTATAACGTAATACTATAAAACGTTATACGTTATATGGTAATACTATATAACGTTACACGTTATAACGTAATACTATATAACGTTATACGTTACATGGTAATACTATATAACGTTATACGTTATAACGTAATACTATATAACGTTATACGTTATATGGTAATACTATATAACGTTATACATTATAACGTAATACTATATATCGTTATACGTTATAACGTAATACTATATAACGTTCTACGTTATATGGTAATACTATATAACGTTATACGTTATAACGTATTACTATATAACGTTATACGTTATAACGTAATACTATATAACGTCATACGTTATAACGCAATACTATATAACGTTATACGTTACATGGTAATACTATATAACGTTATACGTTATAACGTATTACCATATAACGTTATACGTTATAACGCAATACTATATAACGTTATACGTTACATGGTAATACTATATAACGTTATACGTTATAACGCAATACTATATAACGTTATTCGTTATGTGGTAATACTATATAACGTTATACGTTATAACGTAATACTATATAACGTTATACGTTATATTGTAATACTATATAACGTTATACGTCATAACGTAATATTGTATAACGTTATACGTTATAACGCAATAGTATATAACGTTATACGTTATATGGTAATGCTATATAACGTTATACGTTATAACGTAATACTATATAACGTTATACGTTATATGGTAATACTATATAACGTTATACGTTATATGGTAATACTATATAACGTTATACGTTATAACGTAATACTATATAACGTTATACGTTATATGGTAATACTCTATAACGTTATACGTTATAACGCAATAGTATATAACGTTATACGTTATATGGTAATGCTATATAACGTTATACGTTATAACGTAATACTATATAACGTTATACGTTATAACGTAATACTATATAACGTTATACGTTATATGGTAATACTATATAACGTTATACGTTATAACGTAATACTATATAACGTTATACGTTATATGGTAATACTATATAACGTTATACGTTATAACGTAATACTATATAACGTTATACGTTATAACGTAATACTATATAACGTTATACGTTACATGGTAATACTATATAACGTTATACGTTATAACGTAATACTATATAACGTTATACGTTATATGGTAATACTATATAACGTTATCCGTTATATGGTAATGCTATATAACGTTATACGTTATAACGTAATACTATATAACGTTATACGTTATAACGTAATACTATATAACGTTATACGTTATATGGTAATACTATATAACGTTATACGTTATAACGTAATACTATATATCGTTATACGTTATAACGTAATACTATATAACGTTATACGTTATATGTTAATACTATATAACGTTATGCATTATATGGTAATGCTATATAACCTTATACGTTATATCGCAATACTATATAACGTTATACGTTATATGGTTATACTATATAACGTTATACGTTATATGGTAATACTATATAACGTTATACGTTATAACGTAATACTATATAACGTTATACGTTATAACGTAATATTATATAACGTTACACGTTATATGGTAATACTATATAACGTTATACGTTATAACGTAATACTATACAACGTTATACGTTATATGGTAATACTACATAACGTTATACGTTATAACGTAATACTATAAAACGTTATACGTTATATGGTAATACTATATAACGTTATACGTTATAACGTAATACTATATATCGTTATACGTTATAACGTAATACTATATAACGTTATACGTTATATGGTAATACTATATAACGTTATACGTTATATGGTAATACTATATAACGTTATACGTTATAACGTAATACTATATAACGTTATACGTTATAACGCAATACTATATAACGTTATTCGTTATGTGGTAATACTATATAACGTTATACGTTATAACGTAATACTATATAACGTTATACGTTATAACGTAATACTATATAACGTTATACGTTATATGGTAATACTATATAACGTTATACGTTATAACGTAATACTATATATCGTTATACGTTATAAAGTAATACTATATAACGTTCTACGTTATATGGTAATACTATATAACGTTATACGTTATAACGTATTACTATATAACGTTATACGTTATAACGCAATACTATATAACGTTATACGTTATAAAGTAATACTATATAACGTTATACGTTATATGGTAATACTATATAACGTTATACGTTATAACGTAATACTATATAACGTTATACGTTATAACGTAATACTATATAACGTTATGCGTTATATTGTAATACTATATAACGTTATACGTCATAACGTAATACTATATAACGTTATACGTTATAACGCAATAGTATATAACGTTATACGTTATATGGTAATGCTATATAACGTTATACGTTATAACGTAATACTATATAACGTTATACGTTATATGGTAATACTATATAACGTTATACGTTATAGCGTAATACTATATAACGTTATACGTTATATGGTAATACTCTATAACGTTATACGTTATAACGTAATACTATATAACGTTATACGTTATATGGCAATACTATATAACGTTATACGTTATAACGTAATACTATATATCGTTATACGTTATAACGTAATACTATATAACGTTATACGTTATAACGTAATACTATATAACGTTATACGTTACATGGTAATACTATATAACGTTATACGTTATAACGTAATACTATATAACGTTATGCGTTATATTGTAATACTATATAACGTTATACGTCATAACGTAATACTATATAACGTTATACGTTATAACGCAATAGTATATAACGTTATACGTTATATGGTAATGCTATATAACGTTATACGTTATAACGTAATACTATATAACGTTATACGTTATAACGTAATACTATATAACGTTATACGTTATATGGTAATACTATATAACGTTATACGTTATAACGTAATACTATATATCGTTATACGTTATAACGTAATACTATATAACGTTATACGTTATAAAGTAATACTATATAACGTTATACGTTATATGGTAACACTATATAACGTTATACGTTATAACGTAATACTATATAACGTTATACGTTATAACGTAATACTATATAACGTTATGCGTTATATTGTAATACTATATAACGTTATACGTCATAACGTAATACTATATAACGTTATACGTTATAACGCAATAGTATATAACGTTATACGTTATATGGTAATGCTATATAACGTTATACGTTATAACGTAATACTATATAACGTTATACGTTATATGGTAATACTATATAACGTTATACGTTATAGCGTAATACTATATAACGTTATACGTTATATGGTAATACTCTATAACGTTATACGTTATAACGTAATACTATATAACGTTATACGTTATATGGTAATACTATATAACGTTATACGTTATAACGTAATACTATATATCGTTATACGTTATAACGTAATACTATATAACGTTATACGTTATAACGTAATACTATATAACGTTATACGTTACATGGTAATACTATATAACGTTATACGTTATAACGTAATACTATATAACGTTATACGTTATATGGTAATACTATATAACGTTATCCGTTATATGGTAATGCTATATAACGTTATACGTTATAACGTAATACTATATAACGTTATACGTTATAACGTAATACTATATAACGTTATACGTTATATGGTAATACTATATAACGTTATACGTTATAACGTAATACTATATATCGTTATACGTTATAACGCAATAGTATATAACGTTATACGTTATATGGTAATGCTATATAACGTTATACGTTATAACGTAATACTATATAACGTTATACGTTATAACGTAATACTATATAACGTTATACGTTATATGGTAATACTATATAACGTTATACGTTATATGGTAATACTATATAACGTTATACGTTATAACGTAATACTATATATCGTTATACGTTATAACGTAATACTATATAACGTTATACGTTATAAAGTAATACTATATAACGTTATACGTTATATGGTAATACTATATAACGTTATACGTTATAACGTAATACTATATAACGTTATACGTTATAACGTAATACTATATAACGTTATGCGTTATATTGTAATACTATATAACGTTATACGTCATAACGTAATACTATATAACGTTATACGTTATAACGCAATAGTATATAACGTTATACGTTATATGGTAATGCTATATAACGTTATACGTTATAACGTAATACTATATAACGTTATACGTTATATGGTAATACTATATAACGTTATACGTTATAGCGTAATACTATATAACGTTATACGTTATATGGTAATACTCTATAACGTTATACGTTATAACGTAATACTATATAACGTTATACGTTATATGGTAATACTATATAACGTTATACGTTATAACGTAATACTATATATCGTTATACGTTATAACGTAATACTATATAACGTTATACGTTATAACGTAATACTATATAACGTTATACGTTACATGGTAATACTATATAACGTTATACGTTATAACGTAATACTATATAACGTTATACGTTATATGGAATTACTATATAACGTTATACGTTATAACGTAATACTATATATCGTTATACGTTATAACGTAATACTATATAACGTTATACGTTATAACGTAATACTATATAACGTTATACGTTACATGGTAATACTATATAACGTTATACGTTATAACGTAATACTATATAACGTTATACGTTATATGGTAATACTATATAACGTTATCCGTTATATGGTAATGCTATATAACGTTATACGTTATAACGTAATACTATATAACGTTATACGTTATAACGTAATACTATATAACGTTATACGTTATATGGTAATACTATATAACGTTATACGTTATAACGTAATACTATATATCGTTATACGTTATAACGTAATACTATATAACGTTATACGTTATAACGTAATACTATATAACGTTATACGTTATAACGTAATACTATATAACGTTATACGTTATATGGTAAGGCTATATAACGTTATACGTTATAACATAATACTATATAACGTTATACGTTATATGGTAATACTATATAACGTTATACGTTATAACGTAATACTATATATCGTTATACGTTATAACGTAATACTATATAACGTTATCCGTTATATGGTAATGCTATATAACGTTACACGTTATAACGTAATACTATATAACGTTATACGTTATAACGTAATACTATATAACGTTATACGTTATATGGTAATACTATATAACGTTATACGTTATAACGTAATACTATATAACGTTATACGTTATATGGTTATACTATATAACGTTATACGTTATATGGTAATACTATATAACGTTATACGTTATAACGTAATACTATATAACGTTATACGTTATAACGTAATACTACATAACGTTATACGTTATATGGTAATGCTATATAACGTTATACGTTATAACATAATACTATATAACGTTACACGTTATATGGTAATACTATATAACGTTATACATTATATGGTAATGCTATATAACGTTATACGTTATATCGCAATACTATATAACGTTATACGTTATATGGTAATACTATATAACGTTATACGTTATATGGTAATACTATATAATGTTATACGTTATAACGTAATACTATATAACGTTATACGTTATAACGTAATACTATATAACGTTATACGTTATATGGTAATGCTATATAACGTTATACGTTATAACGTAATACTATATAACGTTATACGTTATATGGTAATGCTATATAACGTTATACGTTATAACGTAATACTATATAACGTTATACGTTATAACGTAATACTATATAACGTTATACGTTATATGGTAATACTATATAACGTTATACGTTATAACGTAATACTATATAACGTTATACGTTATAACGTAATACTATATAACGTTATACGTTACATGGTAATACTATATAACGTTATAGGTTATAACGTAATACTATATAACGTTATACGTTATATGGTAATACTATATAACGTTATCCGTTATATGGTAATGCTATATAACGTTTTACGTTATAACGTAATACTATATAACGTTATACGTTATAACGTAATACTATATAACGTTATACGTTATATGGTAATACTATATAACGTTATACGTTATATGGTAATACTATATAACGTTATACGTTATAACGTAATACTATATATCGTTATACGTTATAACGTAATACTATATAACGTTATACGTTATAACGTAATACTATATAACGTTATACGTTATATGGTAAGGCTATATAACGTTATACGTTATAACATAATACTATATAACGTTATACGTTATATGGTAATACTATATAACGTTATACGTTATAACGTAATACTATATAACGTTATACGTTATATGGTAAGGCTATATAACGTTATACGTTATAACATAATACTATATAACGTTATACGTTATATGGTAATACTATATAACGTTATACGTTATAACGTAATACTATATATCGTTATACGTTATAACGTAATACTATATAACGTTATACGTTATATGGTAATACTATATAACGTTATACGTTATAACGTAATACTATATAACGTTATACGTTATAACGTAATACTACATAACGTTATACGTTATATGGTAATGCTATATAACGTTATACGTTATAACGTAATACTATATAACGTTATACGTTATCTGGTAATACTATATAACATTATACGTTATAACGTAATACTATATAACGTTATACGTTATATGGTAATGCTATATAACGTTATACGTTATAACGTAATACTATATAACGTTATACGTTATAACGTAATACTATATAACGTTATACGTTATATGGTAATACTATATAACGTTATACGTTATAACGTAATACTATATAACGTTATACGTTATATGGTAATACTATATAACGTTATACGTTATAACGTAATACTATATAACGTTATACGTTATAACGTAATACTACATAACGTTATACGTTATATGGTAATGCTATATAACGTTATACGTTATAACGTAATACTATATAACGTTATACGTTATCTGGTAATACTATATAACATTATACGTTATAACGTAATACTATATAACGTTATACGTTATATGGTAATGCTATATAACGTTATACGTTATAACATAATACTATATAACGTTACACGTTATATGGTAATACTATATAACGTTATACATTATATGGTAATGCTATATAACGTTATACGTTATAACGCAATACTATATAACGTTATTCGTTATGTGGTAATACTATATAACGTTATACGTTATAACGTAATACTATATAACGTTATACGTTATATTGTAATACTATATAACGTTATACGTCATAACGTAATATTGTATAACGTTATACGTTATAACGCAATAGTATATAACGTTATACGTTATATGGTAATGCTATATAACGTTATACGTTATAACGTAATACTATATAACGTTATACGTTATATGGTAATACTATATAACGTTATACGTTATATGGTAATACTATATAACGTTATACGTTATAACGTAATACTATATAACGTTATACGTTATATGGTAATACTCTATAACGTTATACGTTATAACGCAATAGTATATAACGTTATACGTTATATGGTAATGCTATATAACGTTATACGTTATAACGTAATACTATATAACGTTATACGTTATAACGTAATACTATATAACGTTATACGTTATATGGTAATACTATATAACGTTATACGTTATAACGTAATACTATATAACGTTATACGTTATATGGTAATACTATATAACGTTATACGTTATAACGTAATACTATATAACGTTATACGTTATAACGTAATACTATATAACGTTATACGTTACATGGTAATACTATATAACGTTATACGTTATAACGTAATACTATATAACGTTATACGTTATATGGTAATACTATATAACGTTATCCGTTATATGGTAATGCTATATAACGTTATACGTTATAACGTAATACTATATAACGTTATACGTTATAACGTAATACTATATAACGTTATACGTTATATGGTAATACTATATAACGTTATACGTTATAACGTAATACTATATATCGTTATACGTTATAACGTAATACTATATAACGTTATACGTTATATGTTAATACTATATAACGTTATGCATTATATGGTAATGCTATATAACCTTATACGTTATATCGCAATACTATATAACGTTATACGTTATATGGTTATACTATATAACGTTATACGTTATATGGTAATACTATATAACGTTATACGTTATAACGTAATACTATATAACGTTATACGTTATAACGTAATATTATATAACGTTACACGTTATATGGTAATACTATATAACGTTATACGTTATAACGTAATACTATACAACGTTATACGTTATATGGTAATACTACATAACGTTATACGTTATAACGTAATACTATAAAACGTTATACGTTATATGGTAATACTATATAACGTTATACGTTATAACGTAATACTATATATCGTTATACGTTATAACGTAATACTATATAACGTTATACGTTATATGGTAATACTATATAACGTTATACGTTATATGGTAATACTATATAACGTTATACGTTATAACGTAATACTATATAACGTTATACGTTATAACGCAATACTATATAACGTTATTCGTTATGTGGTAATACTATATAACGTTATACGTTATAACGTAATACTATATAACGTTATACGTTATAACGTAATACTATATAACGTTATACGTTATATGGTAATACTATATAACGTTATACGTTATAACGTAATACTATATATCGTTATACGTTATAAAGTAATACTATATAACGTTCTACGTTATATGGTAATACTATATAACGTTATACGTTATAACGTATTACTATATAACGTTATACGTTATAACGCAATACTATATAACGTTATACGTTATAAAGTAATACTATATAACGTTATACGTTATATGGTAATACTATATAACGTTATACGTTATAACGTAATACTATATAACGTTATACGTTATAACGTAATACTATATAACGTTATGCGTTATATTGTAATACTATATAACGTTATACGTCATAACGTAATACTATATAACGTTATACGTTATAACGCAATAGTATATAACGTTATACGTTATATGGTAATGCTATATAACGTTATACGTTATAACGTAATACTATATAACGTTATACGTTATATGGTAATACTATATAACGTTATACGTTATAGCGTAATACTATATAACGTTATACGTTATATGGTAATACTCTATAACGTTATACGTTATAACGTAATACTATATAACGTTATACGTTATATGGCAATACTATATAACGTTATACGTTATAACGTAATACTATATATCGTTATACGTTATAACGTAATACTATATAACGTTATACGTTATAACGTAATACTATATAACGTTATACGTTACATGGTAATACTATATAACGTTATACGTTATAACGTAATACTATATAACGTTATGCGTTATATTGTAATACTATATAACGTTATACCTCATAACGTAATACTATATAACGTTATACGTTATAACGCAATAGTATATAACGTTATACGTTATATGGTAATGCTATATAACGTTATACGTTATAACGTAATACTATATAACGTTATACGTTATAACGTAATACTATATAACGTTATACGTTATATGGTAATACTATATAACGTTATACGTTATAACGTAATACTATATATCGTTATACGTTATAACGTAATACTATATAACGTTATACGTTATAAAGTAATACTATATAACGTTATACGTTATATGGTAACACTATATAACGTTATACGTTATAACGTAATACTATATAACGTTATACGTTATAACGTAATACTATATAACGTTATGCGTTATATTGTAATACTATATAACGTTATACGTCATAACGTAATACTATATAACGTTATACGTTATAACGCAATAGTATATAACGTTATACGTTATATGGTAATGCTATATAACGTTATACGTTATAACGTAATACTATATAACGTTATACGTTATATGGTAATACTATATAACGTTATACGTTATAGCGTAATACTATATAACGTTATACGTTATATGGTAATACTCTATAACGTTATACGTTATAACGTAATACTATATAACGTTATACGTTATATGGTAATACTATATAACGTTATACGTTATAACGTAATACTATATATCGTTATACGTTATAACGTAATACTATATAACGTTATACGTTATAACGTAATACTATATAACGTTATACGTTACATGGTAATACTATATAACGTTATACGTTATAACGTAATACTATATAACGTTATACGTTATATGGTAATACTATATAACGTTATCCGTTATATGGTAATGCTATATAACGTTATACGTTATAACGTAATACTATATAACGTTATACGTTATAACGTAATACTATATAACGTTATACGTTATATGGTAATACTATATAACGTTATACGTTATAACGTAATACTATATATCGTTATACGTTATAACGCAATAGTATATAACGTTATACTTTATATGGTAATGCTATATAACGTTATACGTTATAACGTAATACTATATAACGTTATACGTTATAACGTAATACTATATAACGTTATACGTTATATGGTAATACTATATAACGTTATACGTTATATGGTAATACTATATAACGTTATACGTTATAACGTAATACTATATATCGTTATACGTTATAACGTAATACTATATAACGTTATACGTTATAAAGTAATACTATATAACGTTATACGTTATATGGTAATACTATATAACGTTATACGTTATAACGTAATACTATATAACGTTATACGTTATAACGTAATACTATATAACGTTATGCGTTATATTGTAATACTATATAACGTTATACGTCATAACGTAATACTATATAACGTTATACGTTATAACGTAATACTATATAACGTTATACGTTATATGGAATTACTATATAACGTTATACGTTATAACGTAATACTATATATCGTTATACGTTATAACGTAATACTATATAACGTTATACGTTATAACGTAATACTATATAACGTTATACGTTACATGGTAATACTATATAACGTTATACGTTATAACGTAATACTATATAACGTTATACGTAATATGGTAATACTATATAACGTTATCCGTTATATGGTAATGCTATATAACGTTATACGTTATAACGTAATACTATATAACGTTATACGTTATAACGTAATACTATATAACGTTATACGTTATAACGTAATACTATATAACGTTATACGTTATAACGTAATACTATATAACGTTATACGTTATATGGTAATACTATATAACGTTATACGTTATAACGTAATACTATATATCGTTATACGTTATAACGTAATACTATATAACGTTATACGTTATAACGTAATACTATATAACGTTATACGTTACATGGTAATACTATATAACGTTATACGTTATAACGTAATACTATATAACGTTATACGTTATATGGAATTACTATATAACGTTATACGTTATAACGTAATACTATATATCGTTATACGTTATAACGTAATACTATATAACGTTATACGTTATAACGTAATACTATATAACGTTATACGTTACATGGTAATACTATATAACGTTATACGTTATAACGTAATACTATATAACGTTATACGTTATATGGTAATACTATATAACGTTATCCGTTATATGGTAATGCTATATAACGTTATACGTTATAACGTAATACTATATAACGTTATACGTTATAACGTAATACTATATAACGTTATACGTTATATGGTAATACTATATAACGTTATACGTTATAACGTAATACTATATATCGTTATACGTTATAACGTAATACTATATAACGTTATACGTTATAACGTAATACTATATAACGTTATACGTTATAACGTAATACTATATAACGTTATACGTTATATGGTAAGGCTATATAACGTTATACGTTATAACATAATACTATATAACGTTATACGTTATATGGTAATACTATATAACGTTATACGTTATAACGTAATACTATATATCGTTATACGTTATAACGTAATACTATATAACGTTATCCGTTATATGGTAATGCTATATAACGTTACACGTTATAACGTAATACTATATAACGTTATACGTTATAACGTAATACTATATAACGTTATACGTTATATGGTAATACTATATAACGTTATACGTTATAACGTAATACTATATAACGTTATACGTTATATGGTTATACTATATAACGTTATACGTTATATGGTAATACTATATAACGTTATACGTTATAACGTAATACTATATAACGTTATACGTTATAACGTAATACTACATAACGTTATACGTTATATGGTAATGCTATATAACGTTATACGTTATAACATAATACTATATAACGTTACACGTTATATGGTAATACTATATAACGTTATACATTATATGGTAATGCTATATAACGTTATACGTTATATCGCAATACTATATAACGTTATACGTTATATGGTAATACTATATAACGTTATACGTTATATGGTAATACTATATAATGTTATACGTTATAACGTAATACTATATAACGTTATACGTTATAACGTAATACTATATAACGTTATACGTTATATGGTAATGCTATATAACGTTATACGTTATAACGTAATACTATATAACGTTATACGTTATATGGTAATGCTATATAACGTTATACGTTATAACGTAATACTATATAACGTTATACGTTATAACGTAATACTATATAACGTTATACGTTATATGGTAATACTATATAACGTTATACGTTATAACGTAATACTATATAACGTTATACGTTATAACGTAATACTATATAACGTTATACGTTACATGGTAATACTATATAACGTTATACGTTATAACGTAATACTATATAACGTTATACGTTATATGGTAATACTATATAACGTTATCCGTTATATGGTAATGCTATATAACGTTTTACGTTATAACGTAATACTATATAACGTTATACGTTATAACGTAATACTATATAACGTTATACGTTATATGGTAATACTATATAACGTTATACGTTATATGGTAATACTATATAACGTTATACGTTATAACGTAATACTATATATCGTTATACGTTATAACGTAATACTATATAACGTTATACGTTATAACGTAATACTATATAACGTTATACGTTATATGGTAAGGCTATATAACGTTATACGTTATAACATAATACTATATAACGTTATACGTTATATGGTAATACTATATAACGTTATACGTTATAACGTAATACTATATATCGTTATACGTTATATGGTAAGGCTATATAACGTTATACGTTATAACATAATACTATATAACGTTATACGTTATATGGTAATACTATATAACGTTATACGTTATAACGTAATACTATATATCGTTATACGTTATAACGTAATACTATATAACGTTATACGTTATATGGTAATACTATATAACGTTATACGTTATAACGTAATACTATATAACGTTATACGTTATAACGTAATACTACATAACGTTATACGTTATATGGTAATGCTATATAACGTTATACGTTATAACGTAATACTATATAACGTTATACGTT
Source organism: Bombus flavifrons (assembly GCF_040668555.2). Taxonomy (NCBI): domain Eukaryota; kingdom Metazoa; phylum Arthropoda; class Insecta; order Hymenoptera; family Apidae; genus Bombus; species Bombus flavifrons. The sequence continues at coordinate 172,819 of NW_027184792.1, read as the reverse complement.
ATCTGGTAATACTATATAACATTATACGTTATAACGTAATACTATATAACGTTATACGTTATATGGTAATGCTATATAACGTTATACGTTATAACGTAATACTATATAACGTTATACGTTATAACGTAATACTATATAACGTTATACGTTATATGGTAATACTATATAACGTTATACGTTATAACGTAATACTATATAACGTTATACGTTATAACGTAATACTATATAACGTTATACGTTATATGGTAATACTATATAACGTTATACGTTATAACGTAATACTATATATCGTTATACGTTATAACGTAATACTATATAACGTTATACGTTATAACGTAATTCTATATAACGTTATACGTTATATGGTAAGGCTATATAACGTTATACGTCATAACATAATACTATATAACGTTATACGTTATAACGTAATACTATATAACGTTATACGTTATATGGTAATACTATATAACGTTATACGTTATAACGTAATACTATATATCGTTATACGTTATAACGTAATACTATATAACGTTATATGTTATAACGTAATACTATATAACGTTATACGTTACATGGTAATACTATATAACGTTATACGTTATATGGTAATACTATATAACGTTATACGTTATAACGTAATACTATATATCGTTATACGTTATAACGTAATACTATATAACGTTATACGTTATAACGTAATACTATATAACGTTATACGTTACATGGTAATACTATATAACGTTATACGTTATAACGTAATACTATATAACGTTATACGTTATATGGTAATACTATATAACGTTATACGTTATAACGTAATACTATATATCGTTATACGTTATAACGTAATACTATATAACGTTATACGTTATAACGTAATACTATATAACGTTATACGTTACATGGTAATACTATATAACGTTATACGTTATAACGTAATACTATATATCGTTATACGTTATAACGTAATACTATATAACGTTATACGTTATAACGTAATACTATATAACGTTATACGTTATATGGTAATACTATATAACGTTATACGTTATAACGTAATACTATATAACGTTATACGTTATAACGTAATACTATATAACGTTATACGTTATATGGTAATACTATATAACGTTATACGTTATAACGTAATACTATATAACGTTATACGTTATATGGTTATACTATATAACGTTATACGTTATATGGTAATACTATATAACGTTATACGTTATAACGTAATACTATATAACGTTATACGTTATAACGTAATACTACATAACGTTATACGTTATATGGTAATGCTATATAACGTTATACGTTATAACATAATACTATATAACGTTACACGTTATATGGTAATGCTATATAACGTTATACGTTATATCGCAATACTATATAACGTTATACGTTATATGGTAATACTATATAACGTTATACGTTATATGGTAATACTATATAATGTTATACGTTATAACGTAATACTATATAACGTTATACGTTATAACGTAATACTATATAACGTTATACGTTATATGGTAATGCTATATAACGTTATACGTTATAACGTAATACTATATAACGTTATACGTTATATGGTAATGCTATATAACGTTATACGTTATAACGTAATACTATATAACGTTATACGTTATAACGTAATACTATATAACGTTATACGTTATATGGTAATACTATATAACGTTATACGTTATAACGTAATACTATATAACGTTATACGTTATAACGTAATACTATATAACGTTATACGTTACATGGTAATACTATATAACGTTATACGTTATAACGTAATACTATATAACGTTATACGTTATATGGTAATACTATATAACGTTATCCGTTATATGGTAATGCTATATAACGTTTTACGTTATAACGTAATACTATATAACGTTATACGTTATAACGTAATACTATATAACGTTATACGTTATATGGTAATACTATATAACGTTATACGTTATAACGTAATACTATATATCGTTATACGTTATAACGTAATACTATATAACGTTATACGTTATAACGTAATACTATATAACGTTATACGTTATATGGTAATACTATATAACGTTATACGTTATAACGTAATACTATATATCGTTATACGTTATAACGTAATACTATATAACGTTATACGTTATAACGTAATACTATATAACGTTATACGTTATATGGTAAGGCTATATAACGTTATACGTTATAACATAATACTATATAACGTTATACGTTATATGGTAATACTATATAACGTTATACGTTATAACGTAATACTATATATCGTTATACGTTATAACGTAATACTATATAACGTTATACGTTATATGGTAATGCTATATAACGTTATACATTATATGGTAATGCTATATAACCTTATACGTTATATCGCGATACTATATAACGTTATACGTTATATGGTTATACTATATAACGTTATACGTTATATGGTAATACTATATAACGTTATACGTTATAACGTAATACTATATAACGTTATACGTTATAACGTAATACTACATAACGTTATACGTTATATGGTAATGCTATATAACGTTATACGTTATAACGTAATACTATATAACGTTATACGTTATCTGGTAATACTATATAACGTTATACGTTATAACGTAATACTATATAACGTTATACGTTATATGGTAATGCTATATAACGTTATACGTTATAACGTAATACTATATAACGTTATACGTTATAACGTAATACTATATAACGTTATACGTTATATGGTAATACTATATAACGTTATACGTTATAACGTAATACTATATAACGTTATACGTTATAACGTAATACTATATAACGTTATACGTTATATGGTAATACTATATAACGTTATACGTTATAACGTAATACTATATATCGTTATACGTTATAACGTAATACTATATAACGTTATACGTTATAACGTAATTCTATATAACGTTATACGTTATATGGTAAGGCTATATAACGTTATACGTCATAACATAATACTATATAACGTTATACGTTATAACGTAATACTATATAACGTTATACGTTATATGGTAATACTATATAACGTTATACGTTATAACGTAATACTATATATCGTTATACGTTATAACGTAATACTATATAACGTTATATGTTATAACGTAATACTATATAACGTTATACGTTACATGGTAATACTATATAACGTTATACGTTATATGGTAATACTATATAACGTTATACGTTATATGGTAATACTATATAACGTTATACATTATATGGTAATGCTATATAACCTTATACGTTATATCTCGATACTATATAACGTTATACGTTATATGGTTATACTATATAACGTTATACGTTATATGGTTATACTATATAACGTTATACGTTATATGGTAATACTATATAACGTTATACGTTATAACGTAATACTATATAACGTTATACGTTATAACGTAATACTATATAACGTTATACGTTATATGGTAATACTATATAACGTTATACGTTATAACGTAATACTATAAATCGTTATGCGTTATAACGTAATACTATATAACGTTATACGTTATAACGTAATACTATATAACGTTATACGTTACATGGTAATACTATATAACGTTATACGTTATATGGTAATACTATATAACGTTATACGTTATATGGTAATACTATATAACGTTATACGTTATAACGTAATACTATATATCGTTATACGTTATAACGTAATACTATATAACGTTATACGTTATATGGTAATACTATATAACGTTATACGTTATAACGTAATGCTATATAACGTTATACGTCATAACGTAATACTATATATCGTTATACGTTATAACGTAATACTATATAACGTTCTACGTTATATGGTAATACTATATAACGTTATACGTTATAGCGTAATACTATATAACGTTATACGTCATAACGTAATACTATATAACGTTATACGATATATGGTAATACTATATAACGTTATACGTTATAACGTAATACTATATAACGTTATACGTTATATGGTAATACTATATAACGTTATACGTTATAACGTAATACTATATAACGTTATACGTTATATGGCAATACTATATAACGTTATACGTTATAACGTTATACTATATAACGTTATACGTTATATGGTATGGCTATATAACGTTATACGTTATAACATAATACTATATAACGTTATACGTTATATGGTAATACTATATAACGTTATACGTTATAACGTAATACTATATATCGTTATACGTTATAACGTAATACTATATAACGTTATACGTTATATGGTAATACTATATAACGTTATACATTATATGGTAATGCTATATAACCTTATACGTTATATCGCAATACTATATAACGTTATACGTTATATGGTTATACTATATAACGTTATACGTTATATGGTTATACTATATAACGTTATACGTTATATGGTAATACTATATAACGTTATACGTTATATGGTAATACTATATAACGTTATACGTTATAACGTAATACTATATAACGTTATACGTTATAACGTAATACTACATAACGTTATACGTTATATGGTAATGCTATATAACGTTATACGTTATAACGTAATACTATATAACGTTATACGTTATCTGGTAATACTATATAACGTTATACGTTATAACGCAATACTATATAACGTTATTCGTTATGTGGTAATACTATATAACGTTATACGTTATAACGTAATACTATATAACGTTATACGTTATAACGTAATACTATATAACGTTATACGTTATATGGTAATACTATATAACGTTATACGTTATAACGTAATACTATATAACGTTGTACGTCATAACGTAATACTATATAACGTTAAACGTCATAACGTAATACTATATAACGTTATACGATATATGGTAATACTATATAACGTTATACGTTATAACGTAATACTATATAACGTTATACGTTATATGGTAATACTATATAACGTTATACGTTATATGGTAATACGATATAACGTTATACGTTATAACGTAATACTATATAACGTTATACGTTATAACGTAATACTATATAACGTTATACGTCATAACGTAATACTATATAACGTTATACGTCATAACGTAATACTATATAACGTTATACGATATATGGTAATACTATATAACGTTATACGTCATATGGTAATACGATATAACGTTATACGTTATAACGTAATAATATATAACGTTATACGTTATATGGTAATACTACATAACGTTATACGTTATAACGTAATACTATATAACGTTATACGTTATAACGTAATACTATATAACGTTATACGTTATATGGTAATACTATATAACGTTATACGTTATATGGTAATACTATATAACGTTATACGTTATAGCGTAATACTATATAACGTTATACGTTATAACGTAATACTATATGACGTTATACGTTATATGGTAATACTCTATAACGTTATACGTTATAACGTAATACTATATAACGTTATACGTTATATGGTAATACTATATAACGTTATACGTTATAACGTAATACTATATATCGTTATACGTTATAACGTAATACTATATAACGTTATACGTTATATGGTAATACTATATAACGTTATACGTTATATGGTAATACTATATAACGTTATACGTTATAACGTAATACTATATATCGTTATACGTTATAACGTAATACTATATAACGTTATACGTTATATGGTAATACTATATAACGTTATACATTATATGGTAATGCTATATAACCTTATACGTTATATCGCAATACTATATAACGTTATACGTTATATGGTTATACTATATAACGTTATACGTTATATGGTAATACTATATAACGTTATACGTTATATGGTAATACTATATAACGTTATACGTCATATGGTAATACGATATAACGTTATACATTATAACGTAATAATATATGACGTTATACGTTATATGGTAATACTACATAACGTTATACGTTATAACGTAATACTATATAACGTTATACGTTATATGGTAATACTATATAACGTTATACGTTATATGGTAATACTATATAACGTTATACGTTATAGCGTAATACTATATAACGTTATACGTCATTACGTAATACTATATAACGTTATACGTTATAACGTAATACTATATAACGTTATACGTTATATGGTAATACTATATAACGTTATACGTTATATGGTAATACTATATAACGTTATACGTTATAACGTTACACTATATAACGTTATACGTTATAACGTAATACTATATAACGTTATACGTTACATGGTAATACTATATCGTTATACGTTATAACGTAATACTATATAACGTTATACGTTATATGGTAATACTATATAACGTTATACGTTATAACGTAATACTATATATCGTTATACGTTATAACGTAATACTATATAACGTTATACGTTATATGGTAATACTATATAACGTTATACATTATATGGTAATGCTATATAACCTTATACGTTATATCGCAATACTATATAACGTTATACGTTATATGGTTATACTATATAACGTTATACGTTATATGGTACTACTATATAACGTTATACATTATATGGTAATGCTATATAACGTTATACGTTATATCGCAGTACTATATAACGTTATACGTTATATGGTAATACTATATAACGTTATACGTTATATGGTAATACTATATAATGTTATACGTTATAACGTAATACTATATAACGTTATACGTTATAACGTAATACTATATAACGTTATACGTTATATGGTAATGCTATATAACGTTATACGTTATAACGTAATACTATATAACGTTATACGTTACATGGTAATACTATATAACGTTATACGTTATAACGTAATACTATATAACGTTATACGATATAACGTAATACTATATAACGTTATACGTTATATGGTAATACTATATAACGTTATACGTTATGACGTAATACTATATAACGTTATACGTTATATGGCAATACTATATAACGTTATACGTTATAACGTTATACTATATAACGTTATACGTTATATGGTATGGCTATATAACGTTATACGTTATAACATAATACTATATAACGTTATACGTTATATGGTAATACTATATAACGTTATACGTTATAACGTAATACTATATATCGTTATACGTTATAACGTAATACTATATAACGTTATACGTTATATGGTAATACTATATAACGTTATACATTATATGGTAATGCTATATAACCTTATCCGTTATATCGCAATACTATATAACGTTATACGTTATATGGTTATACTATATAACGTTATACGTTATATGGTAATACTATATAACGTTATACGTTATAACGTAATACTATATAACGTTATACGTTATAACGTAATACTACATAACGTTATACGTTATATGGTAATGCTATATAACGTTATACGTTATAACGTAATACTATATAACGTTATACGTTATTTGGTAATACTATATAACGTTATACGTTATAACGCAATACAATATAACGTTATTCGTTATGTGGTAATACTATATAACGTTATACGTTATGACGTAATACTATATAACGTTATACGTTATAACGTAATACTATATAACGTTATACGTTATATGGTAATACTATATAACGTTATACGTTATAACGTAATACTATATAACGTTATACGTTACATGGTAATACTATATAACGTTATACGTTATAACGTAATACTATATAACGTTATACGTTATAACGTAATACTATATAACGTTATACGTTATATGGTAATACTATATAACGTTATACGTTATGACGTAATACTATATAACGTTATACGTTATATGGCAATACTATATAACGTTATACGTTATAACGTTATACTATATAACGTTATACGTTATATGGTATGGCTATATAACGTTATACGTTATAACATAATACTATATAACGTTATACGTTATATGGTAATACTATATAACGTTATACGTTATAACGTAATACTATATATCGTTGTACGTTATAACGTAATACTATATAACGTTATACGTTATATGGTATTACTATATAACGTTATACATTATATGGTAATGCTATATAACCTTATACGTTATATCGCAATACTATATAACGTTATACGTTATATGGTTATACTATATAACGTTATACGTTATATGATAATACTATATAACGTTATACGTTATAACGTAATACTATATAACGTTATACGTTATAACGTAATACTACATAACGTTATACGTTATATGGTAATGCTATATAACGTTATACGTTATAACGTAATACTATATAACGTTATACGTTATCTGGTAATACTATATAACGTTATACGTTATAACGCAATACTATATAACGTTATTCGTTATGTGGTAATACTATATAACGTTATACGTTATAACGTAATACTATATAACGTTATACGTTATAACGTAATACTATATAACGTTATACGTTATATGGTAATACTATATAACGTTATACGTTATATGGTAATACTATATAACGTTATACGTCATAACGTAATACTATATAACGTTCTACGTTATATGGTAATACTATATAACGTTATACGTTATAGCGTAATACTATATAACGTTATACGTCATAACGTAATACTATATAACGTTATACGATATATGGTAATACTATATAACGTTATACGTTATAACGTAATACTATATAACGTTATACGTTATATGGTAATACTATATAACGTTATACGTTATAACGTAATACTATATAACGTTATACGTTATATGGCAATACTATATAACGTTATACGTTATAACGTAATACTATATATCGTTATACGTTATAACGTAATACTATATAACGTTATACGTTATATGGTAATACTATATAACGTTATACGTTATAACGTAATACTATATAACGTTGTACGTCATAACGTAATACTATATAACGTTAAACGTCATAACGTAATACTATATAACGTTATACGATATATGGTAATACTATATAACGTTATACGTTATAACGTAATACTATATAACGTTATACGTTATATGGTAATACTATATAACGTTATACGTTATATGGTAATACGATATAACGTTATACGTTATAACGTAATACTATATAACGTTATACGTTATAACGTAATACTATATAACGTTATACGTCATAACGTAATACTATATAACGTTATACGTCATAACGTAATACTATATAACGTTATACGATATATGGTAATACTATATAACGTTATACGTCATATGGTAATACGATATAACGTTATACGTTATAACGTAATAATATATAACGTTATACGTTATATGGTAATACTACATAACGTTATACGTTATAACGTAATACTATATAACGTTATACGTTATAACGTAATACTATATAACGTTATACGTTATATGGTAATACTATATAACGTTATACGTTATATGGTAATACTATATAACGTTATACGTTATAGCGTAATACTATATAACGTTATACGTTATAACGTAATACTATATGACGTTATACGTTATATGGTAATACTCTATAACGTTATACGTTATAACGTAATACTATATAACGTTATAAGTTATATGGTAATACTATATAACGTTATACGTTATAACGTAATACTATATATCGTTATACGTTATAACGTAATACTATATAACGTTATACGTTATATGGTAATACTATATAACGTTATACGTTATATGGTAATACTATATAACGTTATACGTTATAACGTAATACTATATATCGTTATACGTTATAACGTAATACTATATAACGTTATACGTCATAACGTAATACTATATAACGTTATACGTCATAACGTAATACTATATAACGTTATACGATATATGGTAATACTATATAACGTTATACGTCATATGGTAATACGATATAACGTTATACGTTATAACGTAATAATATATAACGTTATACGTTATATGGTAATACTACATAACGTTATACGTTATAACGTAATACTATATAACGTTATACGTTATAACGTAATACTATATAACGTTATACGATATATGGTAATACTATATAACGTTATACGTTATATGGTAATACTATATAACGTTATACGTTATAGCGTAATACTATATAACGTTATACGTTATAACGTAATACTATATGACGTTATACGTTATATGGTAATACTCTATAACGTTATACGTTATAACGTAATACTATATAACGTTATACGTTATATGGTAATACTATATAACGTTATACGTTATAACGTAATACTATATATCGTTATACGTTATAACGTAATACTATATAACGTTATACGTTATATGGTAATACTATATAACGTTATACGTTATATGGTAATACTATATAACGTTATACGTTATAACGTAATACTATATATCGTTATACGTTATAACGTAATACTATATAACGTTATACGTTATATGGTAATACTATATAACGTTATACATTATATGGTAATGCTATATAACCTTATACGTTATATCGCAATACTATATAACGTTATACGTTATATGGTTATACTATATAACGTTATACGTTATATGGTAATACTATATAACGTTATACGTTATATGGTAATACTATATAACGTTATACGTCATATGGTAATACGATATAACGTTATACATTATAACGTAATAATATATGACGTTATACGTTATATGGTAATACTACATAACGTTATACGTTATAACGTAATACTATATAACGTTATACGTTATATGGTAATACTATATAACGTTATACGTTATATGGTAATACTATATAACGTTATACGTTATAGCGTAATACTATATAACGTTATACGTCATTACGTAATACTATATAACGTTATACGTTATAACGTAATACTATATAACGTTATACGTTATATGGTAATACTATATAACGTTATACGTTATATGGTAATACTATATAACGTTATACGTTATAACGTTACACTATATAACGTTATACGTTATAACGTAATACTATATAACGTTATACGTTACATGGTAATACTATATCGTTATACGTTATAACGTAATACTATATAACGTTATACGTTATATGGTAATACTATATAACGTTATACGTTATAACGTAATACTATATATCGTTATACGTTATAACGTAATACTATATAACGTTATACGTTATATGGTAATACTATATAACGTTATACATTATATGGTAATGCTATATAACCTTATACGTTATATCGCAATACTATATAACGTTATACGTTATATGGTTATACTATATAACGTTATACGTTATATGGTACTACTATATAACGTTATACATTATATGGTAATGCTATATAACGTTATACGTTATATCGCAGTACTATATAACGTTATACGTTATATGGTAATACTATATAACGTTATACGTTATATGGTAATACTATATAATGTTATACGTTATAACGTAATACTATATAACGTTATACGTTATAACGTAATACTATATAACGTTATACGTTATATGGTAATGCTATATAACGTTATACGTTATAACGTAATACTATATAACGTTATACGTTACATGGTAATACTATATAACGTTATACGTTATAACGTAATACTATATAACGTTATACGATATAACGTAATACTATATAACGTTATACGTTATATGGTAATACTATATAACGTTATACGTTATGACGTAATACTATATAACGTTATACGTTATATGGCAATACTATATAACGTTATACGTTATAACGTTATACTATATAACGTTATACGTTATAACGTTATACTATATAACGTTATACGTTATATGGTATGGCTATATAACGTTATACGTTATAACATAATACTATATAACGTTATACGTTATATGGTAATACTATATAACGTTATACGTTATAACGTAATACTATATATCGTTATACGTTATAACGTAATACTATATAACGTTATGCGTTATATGGTAATACTATATAACGTTATACATTATATGGTAATGCTATATAACCTTATCCGTTATATCGCAATACTATATAACGTTATACGTTATATGGTTATACTATATAACGTTATACGTTATATGGTAATACTATATAACGTTATACGTTATAACGTAATACTATATAACGTTATACGTTATAACGTAATACTACATAACGTTATACGTTATATGGTAATGCTATATAACGTTATACGTTATAACGTAATACTATATAACGTTATACGTTATTTGGTAATACTATATAACGTTATACGTTATAACGCAATACAATATAACGTTATTCGTTATGTGGTAATACTATATAACGTTATACGTTATGACGTAATACTATATAACGTTATACGTTATAACGTAATACTATATAACGTTATACGTTATATGGTAATACTATATAACGTTATACGTTATAACGTAATACTATATAACGTTATACGTTACATGGTAATACTATATAACGTTATACGTTATAACGTAATACTATATAACGTTATACGTTATAACGTAATACTATATAACGTTATACGTTATATGGTAATACTATATAACGTTATACGTTATGACGTAATACTATATAACGTTATACGTTATATGGCAATACTATATAACGTTATACGTTATAACGTTATACTATATAACGTTATACGTTATATGGTATGGCTATATAACGTTATACGTTATAACATAATACTATATAACGTTATACGTTATATGGTAATACTATATAACGTTATACGTTATAACGTAATACTATATATCGTTGTACGTTATAACGTAATACTATATAACGTTATACGTTATATGGTATTACTATATAACGTTATACATTATATGGTAATGCTATATAACCTTATACGTTATATCGCAATACTATATAACGTTATACGTTATATGGTTATACTATATAACGTTATACGTTATATGATAATACTATATAACGTTATACGTTATAACGTAATACTATATAACGTTATACGTTATAACGTAATACTACATAACGTTATACGTTATATGGTAATGCTATATAACGTTATACGTTATAACGTAATACTATATAACGTTATACGTTATCTGGTAATACTATATAACGTTATACGTTATAACGCAATACTATATAACGTTATTCGTTATGTGGTAATACTATATAACGTTATACGTTATAACGTAATACTATATAACGTTATACGTTATAACGTAATACTATATAACGTTATACGTTATATGGTAATACTATATAACGTTATACGTTATAACGTAATACTATATAACGTTATACGTCATAACGTAATACTATATAACGTTAAACGTCATAACGTAATACTATATAACGTTATACGATATATGGTAATACTATATAACGTTATACGTTATAACGTAATACTATATAACGTTATACGTTATATGGTAATACTATATAACGTTATACGTTATATGGTAATACGATATAACGTTATACGTTATAACGTAATACTATATGACGTTATACGTTATATGGTAATACTCTATAACGTTATACGTTATAACGTAATACTATATAACGTTATACGTTATATGGTAATACTATATAACGTTATACGTTATAACGTAATACTATATATCGTTATACGTTATAACGTAATACTATATAACGTTATACGTTATATGGTAATACTATATAACGTTATACGTTATATGGTAATACTATATAACGTTATACGTTATAACGTAATACTATATATCGTTATACGTTATAACGTAATACTATATAACGTTATACGTTATATGGTAATACTATATAACGTTATACATTATATGGTAATGCTATATAACCTTATACGTTATATCGCAATACTATATAACGTTATACGTTATATGGTTATACTATATAACGTTATACGTTATATGGTAATACTATATAACGTTATACGTTATATGGTAATACTATATAACGTTATACGTCATATGGTAATACGATATAACGTTATACATTATAACGTAATAATATATGACGTTATACGTTATATGGTAATACTACATAACGTTATACGTTATAACGTAATACTATATAACGTTATACGTTATATGGTAATACTATATAACGTTATACGTTATATGGTAATACTATATAACGTTATACGTTATAGCGTAATACTATATAACGTTATACGTCATTACGTAATACTATATAACGTTATACGTTATAACGTAATACTATATAACGTTATACGTTATATGGTAATACTATATAACGTTATACGTTATATGGTAATACTATATAACGTTATACGTTATAACGTTACACTATATAACGTTATACGTTATAACGTAATACTATATAACGTTATACGTTACATGGTAATACTATATCGTTATACGTTATAACGTAATACTATATAACGTTATACGTTATATGGTAATACTATATAACGTTATACGTTATAACGTAATACTATATATCGTTATACGTTATAACGTAATACTATATAACGTTATACGTTATATGGTAATACTATATAACGTTATACATTATATGGTAATGCTATATAACCTTATACGTTATATCGCAATACTATATAACGTTATACGTTATATGGTTATACTATATAACGTTATACGTTATATGGTACTACTATATAACGTTATACATTATATGGTAATGCTATATAACGTTATACGTTATATCGCAGTACTATATAACGTTATACGTTATATGGTAATACTATATAACGTTATACGTTATATGGTAATACTATATAATGTTATACGTTATAACGTAATACTATATAACGTTATACGTTATAACGTAATACTATATAACGTTATACGTTATATGGTAATGCTATATAACGTTATACGTTATAACGTAATACTATATAACGTTATACGTTACATGGTAATACTATATAACGTTATACGTTATAACGTAATACTATATAACGTTATACGATATAACGTAATACTATATAACGTTATACGTTATATGGTAATACTATATAACGTTATACGTTATGACGTAATACTATATAACGTTATACGTTATATGGCAATACTATATAACGTTATACGTTATAACGTTATACTATATAACGTTATACGTTATAACGTTATACTATATAACGTTATACGTTATATGGTATGGCTATATAACGTTATACGTTATAACATAATACTATATAACGTTATACGTTATATGGTAATACTATATAACGTTATACGTTATAACGTAATACTATATATCGTTATACGTTATAACGTAATACTATATAACGTTATGCGTTATATGGTAATACTATATAACGTTATACATTATATGGTAATGCTATATAACCTTATCCGTTATATCGCAATACTATATAACGTTATACGTTATATGGTTATACTATATAACGTTATACGTTATATGGTAATACTATATAACGTTATACGTTATAACGTAATACTATATAACGTTATACGTTATAACGTAATACTACATAACGTTATACGTTATATGGTAATGCTATATAACGTTATACGTTATAACGTAATACTATATAACGTTATACGTTATTTGGTAATACTATATAACGTTATACGTTATAACGCAATACAATATAACGTTATTCGTTATGTGGTAATACTATATAACGTTATACGTTATGACGTAATACTATATAACGTTATACGTTATAACGTAATACTATATAACGTTATACGTTATATGGTAATACTATATAACGTTATACGTTATAACGTAATACTATATAACGTTATACGTTACATGGTAATACTATATAACGTTATACGTTATAACGTAATACTATATAACGTTATACGTTATAACGTAATACTATATAACGTTATACGTTATATGGTAATACTATATAACGTTATACGTTATGACGTAATACTATATAACGTTATACGTTATATGGCAATACTATATAACGTTATACGTTATAACGTTATACTATATAACGTTATACGTTATATGGTATGGCTATATAACGTTATACGTTATAACATAATACTATATAACGTTATACGTTATATGGTAATACTATATAACGTTATACGTTATAACGTAATACTATATATCGTTGTACGTTATAACGTAATACTATATAACGTTATACGTTATATGGTATTACTATATAACGTTATACATTATATGGTAATGCTATATAACCTTATACGTTATATCGCAATACTATATAACGTTATACGTTATATGGTTATACTATATAACGTTATACGTTATATGATAATACTATATAACGTTATACGTTATAACGTAATACTATATAACGTTATACGTTATAACGTAATACTACATAACGTTATACGTTATATGGTAATGCTATATAACGTTATACGTTATAACGTAATACTATATAACGTTATACGTTATCTGGTAATACTATATAACGTTATACGTTATAACGCAATACTATATAACGTTATTCGTTATGTGGTAATACTATATAACGTTATACGTTATAACGTAATACTATATAACGTTATACGTTATAACGTAATACTATATAACGTTATACGTTATATGGTAATACTATATAACGTTATACGTTATAACGTAATACTATATAACGTTATACGTCATAACGTAATACTATATAACGTTAAACGTCATAACGTAATACTATATAACGTTATACGATATATGGTAATACTATATAACGTTATACGTTATAACGTAATACTATATAACGTTATACGTTATATGGTAATACTATATAACGTTATACGTTATATGGTAATACGATATAACGTTATACGTTATAACGTAATACTATATAACGTTATACGTTATAACGTAATACTATATAACGTTATACGTTATATGGTAATACGATATAACGTTATACGTTATAACGTAATACTATATAACGTTATACGTTATAACGTAATACTATATAACGTTATACGTTATATGGTAATACTATATAACGTTATACGTTATATGGTAATACTATATAACGTTATACGTTATAACGTAATACTATATAACGTTATACGTTATATGGTAAGGCTATATAACGTTATACGTTATAACATAATACTATATAACGTTATACGTTATATGGTAATACTGTATAACGTTATACGTTATAACGTAATACTATATATCGTTATACGTTATAACGTAATACTATATAACGTTATACGTTATATGGTAATACTATATAACGTTATACATTATATGATAATGCTATATAACCTTATACGTTATATCGCAATACTATATAACGTTATACGTTATATGGTTATACTATATAACGTTATACGTTATATGGTAATACTATATAACGTTATACGTTATATGGTAATACTATATAACGTTATACGTCATATGGTAATACGATATAACGTTATACGTTATAACGTAATAATATATAACGTTATACGTTATATGGTAATACTACATAACGTTATACGTTATAACGTAATACTATATAACGTTATACGTTATATGGTAATACTATATAACGTTATACGTTATATGGTAATACTATATAACGTTATACGTTATAGCGTAATACTATATAACGTTATACGTCATTACGTAATACTATATAACGTTATACGTTATAACGTAATACTATATAACGTTATACGTTATATGGTAGTACTATATAACGTTATACGTTATATGGTAATACTATATAACGTTATACGTTATAACGTTACACTATATAACGTTATACGTTATAACGTAATACTATATAACGTTATACGTTACATGGTAATACTATATAACGTTATACGTTATAACGTAATACTATATAACGTTATACGTTATATGGTAATACTATATAACGTTATCCGTTATATGGTAATGCTATATAACGTTATACGTGATAACGTAATACTATATAACGTTATACGTTATAACGTAATACTATATAACGTTATACGTTATATGGTAATACTATATAACGTTATACGTTATAACGTAATACTATATAACGTTATACGTTATATGGTAATACTATATAACGTTATACGTTATAACGTAATACTATATAACGTTATACGTTATATGGTAAGGCTATATAACGTTATACGTTATAACATAATACTATATAACGTTATACGTTATATGGTAATACTATATAACGTTATACGTTATAACGTAATACTATATATCGTTATACGTTATAACGTAATACTATATAACGTTATACGTTATATGGTAATACTATATAACGTTATACATTATATGGTAATGCTATATAACCTTATACGTTATATCGCAATACTATATAACGTTATACGTTATATGGTTATACTATATAACGTTATACGTTATATGGTAATACTATATAACGTTATACGTTATATGGTAATGCTATATAACGTTATACGTTATAACGTAATACTATATAACGTTATACGTTATAACGTAATACTATATAACGTTATACGTTATATGGTAATACTACATAACGTTATACGTTATAACGTAATACTATAAAACGTTATACGTTATATGGTAATACTATATAACGTTATACGTTATAACGTAATACTATATAACGTTATACGTTACATGGTAATACTATATAACGTTATACGTTATATGGTAATACTATATAACGTTATACGTTATAACGTAATACTATATAACGTTATACGTTATAACGCAATACTATATAACGTTATACGTTACATGGTAATACTATATAACGTTATACGTTATAACGTATTACCATATAACGTTATACGTTATAACGCAATACTATATAACGTTATACGTTACATGGTAATACTATATAACGTTATACGTTATATTGTAATACTATATAACGTTATACGTCATAACGTAATATTGTATAACGTTATACGTTATAACGCAATAGTATATAACGTTATACGTTATATGGTAATGCTATATAACGTTATACGTTATAACGTAATACTATATAACGTTATACGTTATAACGTAATACTATGTAACGTTATACGTTATATGGTAATACTCTATAACGTTATACGTTATAACGTAATACTATAAAACGTTATACGTTATATGGTAATACTATATAACGTTATACGTTATAACGTAATACTATATAACGTTATACGTTACATGGTAATACTATATAACGTTATACGTTATATGGTAATACTATATAACGTTATACGTTATAACGTAATACTATATAACGTTATACGTTATAACGCAATACTATATAACGTTATACGTTACATGGTAATACTATATAACGTTATACGTTATAACGTATTACCATATAACGTTATACGTTATAACGCAATACTATATAACGTTATACGTTACATGGTAATACTATATAACGTTATACGTTATATTGTAATACTATATAACGTTATACGTCATAACGTAATATTGTATAACGTTATACGTTATAACGCAATAGTATATAACGTTATACGTTATATGGTAATGCTATATAACGTTATACGTTATAACGTAATACTATATAACGTTATACGTTATAACGTAATACTATGTAACGTTATACGTTATATGGTAATACTCTATAACGTTATACGTTATAACGCAATAGTATATAACGTTATACGTTATATGGTAATGCTATATAACGTTATACGTTATAACGTAATACTATATAACGTTATACGTTATAACGTAATACTATATAACGTTATACGTTATATGGTAATACTATATAACGTTATACGTTATAACGTAATACTATATAACGTTATACGTTATATGGTAATACTATATAACGTTATACGTTATAACGTAATACTATATAACGTTATACGTTATAACGTAATACTATATAACGTTATACGTTACATGGTAATACTATATAACGTTATACGTTATAACGTAATACTATATAACGTTATACGTTATATGGTAATACTATATAACGTTATCCGTTATATGGTAATACTATATAACGTTATACGTTATATGGTAATACTATATAACGTTATACGTTATAACGTAATACTATATATCGTTATACGTTATAACGTAATACTATATAACGTTATACGTTATAACGTAATACTACATAACGTTATACGTTATATGGTAATGCTATATAACGTTATACGTTATAACGTAATACTATATAACGTTATACGTTATATGGTAATACTATATAACGTTATACGTTATAACGTAATACTATATAACGTTATACGTTATAACGTAATACTATATAACGTTATACGTTATATGGTAATACTATATAACGTTATACGTTATAACGTAATACTATATAACGTTATACGTTATAACGTAATACTATATAACGTTATACGTTATAACGTATTACTATATAACGTTATACGTTATAACGCAATACTATATAACGTTATACGTTACATGGTAATACTATATAACGTTATACGTTATAACGCAATACTATATAACGTTATTCGTTATAACGTAATACTATATAACGTTATACGTTACATGGTAATACTATATAACGTTATACGTTATAACGTAATACTATATAACGTTATACGTTATATGGTAATACTATATAACGTTATACGTTATAACGTAATACTATATAACGTTATACGTTATAACGTAATATTATATAACGTTACACGTTATATGGTAATACTATATAACGTTATACGTTATAACGTAATACTATATAACGTTATACGTTATATGGTAATACTACATAACGTTATACGTTATAACGTAATACTATAAAACGTTATACGTTATATGGTAATACTATATAACGTTATACGTTATAACGTAATACTATATATCGTTATACGTTATAACGTAATACTATATAACGTTATACGTTATATGGTAATACTATATAACGTTATTCGTTATATGGTAATACTATATAACGTTATACGTTATAACGTAATACTATATAACGTTATACGTTATATGGTAATACTATATAACGTTATACGTTATAACGTAATACTATATATCGTTATACGTTATAAAGTAATACTATATAACGTTCTACGTTATATGGTAATACTATATAACGTTATACGTTATAACGTATTACTATATAACGTTATACGTTATAACGCAATACTATATAACGTTATACGTTACATGGTAATACTATATAACGTTATACATTATATGGTATTGCTATATAACCTTATACGTTATATCGCAATACTATATAACGTTATACGTTATATGGTTATACTATATAACGTTATACGTTATATGGTAATACTATATAACGTTATACGTTATAACGTAATACTATATAACGTTATACGTTATAACGTAATACTACATAACGTTATACGTTATATGGTAATGCTATATAACGTTATACGTTATAACGTAATACTATATAACGTTATACGTTATATGGTAATACTATATAACGTTATACGTTATAACGCAATACTATATAACGTTATACGTTACATGGTAATACTATATAACGTTATACGTTATAACGTATTACTATATAACGTTGTACGTTATAACGCAATACTATATAACGTTATACGTTACATGGTAATACTATATAACGTTATACGTTATAACGCAATACTATATAACGTTATTCGTTACATGGTAATACTATATAACGTTATACGTTATAACGCAATACTATATAACGTTATTCGTTATAATGTAATACTATATAACGTTATACGTTACATGGTAATACTATATAACGTTATACGTTATAGCGTAATACTATATAACGTTATACGTTATATGGTAATACTATATAACGTTATCCGTTATATGGTAATGCTATATAACGTTATACGTTATAACGTAATACTATATAACGTTATACGTTATAACGTAATACTATATAACGTTATACGTTATAACGTAATACTATATAACGTTATACGTTATAACGTAATATTATATAACGTTATACGTCATAACGTAATACTATATAACGTTATACGATATATGGTAATACTATATAGCGTTATACGTCATATGGTAATACGATATAACGTTATACGTTATAACGTAATAATATATAACGTTATACGTTATATGGTAATACTACATAACGTTATACGTTATAACGTAATACTATATAACGTTATAAGTTATAACGTAATACTATATAACGTTATACGTTATATGGTAATACTATATAACGTTATACGTTATAACGTAATACTATATATCGTTATACGTTATAAAGTAATACTATATAACGTTCTACGTTATATGGTAATACTATATAACGTTATACGTTATAACGTATTACTATATAACGTTATACGTTATAACGCAATACTATATAACGTTATACGTTACATGGTAATACTATATAACGTTATACATTATATGGTATTGCTATATAACCTTATACGTTATATCGCAATACTATATAACGTTATACGTTATATGGTTATACTATATAACGTTATACGTTATATGGTAATACTATATAACGTTATACGTTATAACGTAATACTATATAACGTTATACGTTATAACGTAATACTACATAACGTTATACGTTATATGGTAATGCTATATAACGTTATACGTTATATCGCAATACTATATAACGTTATACGTTATATGGTTATACTATATAACGTTATACGTTATATGGTAATACTATATAACGTTATACGTTATAACGTAATACTATATAACGTTATACGTTATAACGTAATACTACATAACGTTATACGTTATATGGTAATGCTATATAACGTTATACGTTATAACGTAATACTATATAACGTTATACGTTATATGGTAATACTATATAACGTTATACGTTATAACGCAATACTATATAACGTTATACGTTACATGGTAATACTATATAACGTTATACGTTATAACGTATTACTATATAACGTTGTACGTTATAACGCAATACTATATAACGTTATACGTTACATGGTAATACTATATAACGTTATACGTTATAACGCAATACTATATAACGTTATTCGTTACATGGTAATACTATATAACGTTATACGTTATAACGCAATACTATATAACGTTATTCGTTATAATGTAATACTATATAACGTTATACGTTACATGGTAATACTATATAACGTTATACGTTATAGCGTAATACTATATAACGTTATACGTTATATGGTAATACTATATAACGTTATCCGTTATATGGTAATGCTATATAACGTTATACGTTATAACGTAATACTATATAACGTTATACGTTATAACGTAATACTATATAACGTTATACGTTATAACGTAATACTATATAACGTTATACGTTATAACGTAATATTATATAACGTTATACGTCATAACGTAATACTATATAACGTTATACGATATATGGTAATACTATATAGCGTTATACGTCATATGGTAATACGATATAACGTTATACGTTATAACGTAATAATATATAACGTTATACGTTATATGGTAATACTACATAACGTTATACGTTATAACGTAATACTATATAACGTTATAAGTTATAACGTAATACTATATAACGTTATACGTTATATGGTAATACTATATAACGTTATACGTTATATGGTAATACTATATAACGTTATACGTTATAGCGTAATACTATATAACGTTATACGTTATAACGTAATACTATATGACGTTATACGTTATAACGTAATACTATGTAACGTTATACGTTATATGGTAATACTATATAACGTTATACGTTATAACGTAATACTATATAACGTTATACGTTATAGCGTAATACTATATAACGTTATACGTTATAACGTAATACTATATAACGTTATACGTTATATGGTAATACTATATAACGTTATACGTTATATGGTAATACTATATAACGTTATACGTCATATGGTAATACGATATAACGTTATACATTATAACGTAATAATATATGACGTTATACGTTATATGGTAATACTACATAACGTTATACGTTATAACGTAATACTATATAACGTTATACGTTATATGGTAATACTATATAACGTTATACGTTATATGGTAATACTATATAACGTTATACGTTATAGCGTAATACTATATAACGTTATACGTCATTACGTAATACTATATAACGTTATACGTTATAACGTAATACTATATAACGTTATACGTTATATGGTAATACTATATAACGTTATACGTTATATGGTAATACTATATAACGTTATACGTTATAACGTTACACTATATAACGTTATACGTTATAACGTAATACTATATAACGTTATACGTTACATGGTAATACTATATAACGTTATACGTTATAACGTAATACTATATAACGTTATACGTTATATGGTAATACTATATAACGTTATCCGTTATATGGTAATGCTATATAACGTTATACGTTATAACGTAATACTATATAACGTTATACGTTATAACGTAATACTATATAACGTTATACGTTATATGGTAATACTATAACGTTATACGTTATAACGTAATACTATATAACGTTATACGTTATATGGTAATACTATATAACGTTATACGTTATAACGTAATACTATATAACGTTATACGTTATATGGTAATACTCTATAACGTTATACGTTATAACGTAATACTATATAACGTTATACGTTATATGGTAATACTATATAACGTTATACGTTATAACGTAATACTATATATCGTTATACGTTATAACGTAATACTATATAACGTTATACGTTATATGGTAATACTATATAACGTTATACGTTATATGGTAATACTATATAACGTTATACGTTATAACGTAATACTATATATCGTTATACGTTATAACGTAATACTATATAACGTTATACGTTATATGGTAATACTATATAACGTTATACCTTATATGGTAATGCTATATAACCTTATACGTTATATCGCAATACTATATAACGTTATACGTTATATGGTTATACTATATAACGTTATACGTTATATGGTAATACTATATAACGTTATACGTTATATGGTAATACTATATAACGTTATACGTCATATGGTAATACGATATAACGTTATACATTATAACGTAATAATATATGACGTTATACGTTATATGGTAATACTACATAACGTTATACGTTATAACGTAATACTATATAACGTTATACGTTATATGGTAATACTATATAACGTTATACGTTATATGGTAATACTATATAACGCTATACGTTATAGCGTAATACTATATAACGTTATACGTCATTACGTAATACTATATAACGTTATACGTTATAACGTAATACTATATAACGTTATACGTTATATGGTAATACTATATAACGTTATACGTTATATGGTAATACTATATAACGTTATACGTTATAACGTTACACTATATAACGTTATACGTTATAACGTAATACTATATAACGTTATACGTTACATGGTAATACTATATAACGTTATACGTTATATGGTAATACTATATAACGTTATACGTTATGACGTAATACTATATAACGTTATACGTTATATGGTAATACTATATAACGTTATACGTTATAACGTAATACTATATATCGTTATACGTTATAACGTAATACTATATAACGTTATACGTTATATGGTAATACTATATAACGTTATACATTATATGGTAATACTATATAACGTTATACGTTATAACGTATTACTATATAACGTTGTACGTTATAACGCAATACTATATAACGTTATACGTTACATGGTAATACTATATAACGTTATACGTTATAACGCAATACTATATAACGTTATTCGTTACATGGTAATACTATATAACGTTATACGTTATAACGCAATACTATATAACGTTATTCGTTATAACGTAATACTATATAACGTTATACGTTACATGGTAATACTATATAACGTTATACGTTATAGCGTAATACTATATAACGTTATACGTTATATGGTAATACTATATAACGTTATCCGTTATATGGTAATGCTATATAACGTTATACGTTATAACGTAATACTATATAACGTTATACGTTATAACGTAATACTATATAACGTTATACGTTATAACGTAATACTATATAACGTTATACGTTATATTGTAATACTATATAACGTTATACGTCATAACGTAATACTATATAACGTTATACGTTATATGGTAATACTATATAACGTTATACGTTATATGGTAATACTATATAACGTTATACGTTATATGGTAATACTATATAACGTTATACGTTATAACGTAATACTATATATCGTTATACGTTATAACGTAATACTATATAACGTTATACGTTATATGGTAATACTATATAACGTTATACGTTATATGGTAATACTCTATAACGTTATACGTTATAACGTAATACTATATATCGTTATACGTTATAACGTAATACTATATAACGTTATACGTTATATGGTAATGCTATATAACGTTATACGTTATAACGTAATACTATATAACGTTATACGTTATATGGTAATACTATATAACGTTATACGTTATAACGTAATACTATATAACGTTATACGTTATAACGTAATACTATATAACGTTATACGTTATATGGTAATACTATATAACGTTATACGTTATAACGTAATACTATATAACGTTATACGTTATAACGTAATATTATATAACGTTACACGTTATATGGTAATACTATATAACGTTATACGTTATAACGTAATACTATACAACGTTATACGTTATATGGTAATACTATATAACGTTATACGTTATAACGTAATACTACATAACGTTATACGTTATATGGTAATGCTATATAACGTTATACGTTATAACGTAATACTATATAACGTTATACGTTATCTGGTAATACTATATAACGTTATACGTTATAACGCAATACTATATAACGTTATTCGTTATGTGGTAATACTATATAACGTTATACGTTATAACGTAATACTATATAACGTTATACGTTATAACGTAATACTATATAACGTTATACGTTATATGGTAATACTATATAACGTTATACGTTATAACGTAATACTATATAACGTTGTACGTCATAACGTAATACTATATAACGTTAAACGTCATAACGTAATACTATATAACGTTATACGATATATGGTAATACTATATAACGTTATACGTTATAACGTAATACTATATAACGTTATACGTTATATGGTAATACTATATAACGTTATACGTTATATGGTAATACGATATAACGTTATACGTTATAACGTAATACTATATAACGTTATACGTTATAACGTAATACTATATAACGTTATACGTCATAACGTAATACTATATAACGTTATACGTCATAACGTAATACTATATAACGTTATACGATATATGGTAATACTATATAACGTTATACGTCATATGGTAATACGATATAACGTTATACGTTATAACGTAATAATATATAACGTTATACGTTATATGGTAATACTACATAACGTTATACGTTATAACGTAATACTATATAACGTTATAAGTTATAACGTAATACTATATAACGTTATACGTTATATGGTAATACTATATAACGTTATACGTTATATGGTAATACTATATAACGTTATACGTTATAGCGTAATACTATATAACGTTATACGTTATAACGTAATACTATATGACGTTATACGTTATAACGTAATACTATGTAACGTTATACGTTATATGGTAATACTATATAACGTTATACGTTATAACGTAATACTATATAACGTTATACGTTATAGCGTAATACTATATAACGTTATACGTTATAACGTAATACTATATAACGTTATACGTTATATGGTAATACTATATAACGTTATACGTTATAACGTAATACTATATAACGTTATACGTTATATGGTAATACTCTATAACGTTATACGTTATAACGTAATACTATATAACGTTATACGTTATATGGTAATACTATATAACGTTATACGTTATAACGTAATACTATATATCGTTATACGTTATAACGTAATACTATATAACGTTATACGTTATATGGTAATACTATATAACGTTATACGTTATATGGTAATACTATATAACGTTATACGTTATAACGTAATACTATATATCGTTATACGTTATAACGTAATACTATATAACGTTATACGTTATATGGTAATACTATATAACGTTATACCTTATATGGTAATGCTATATAACCTTATACGATATATCGCAATACTATATAACGTTATACGTTATATGGTTATACTATATAACGTTATACGTTATATGGTAATACTATATAACGTTATACGTTATATGGTAATACTATATAACGTTATACGTCATATGGTAATACGATATAACGTTATACATTATAACGTAATAATATATGACGTTATACGTTATATGGTAATACTACATAACGTTATACGTTATAACGTAATACTATATAACGTTATACGTTATATGGTAATACTATATAACGTTATACGTTATATGGTAATACTATATAACGTTATACGTTATAGCGTAATACTATATAACGTTATACGTCATTACGTAATACTATATAACGTTATACGTTATAACGTAATACTATATAACGTTATACGTTATATGGTAATACTATATAACGTTATACGTTATATGGTAATACTATATAACGTTATACGTTATAACGTTACACTATATAACGTTATACGTTATAACGTAATACTATATAACGTTATACGTTACATGGTAATACTATATAACGTTATACGTTATAACGTAATACTATATAACGTTATACGTTATATGGTAATACTATATAACGTTATCCGTTATATGGTAATGCTATATAACGTTATACGTTATAACGTAATACTATATAACGTTATACGTTATAACGTAATACTATATAACGTTATACGTTATATGGTAATACTATAACGTTATACGTTATAACGTAATACTATATAACGTTATACGTTATATGGTAATACTATATAACGTTATACGTTATAACGTAATACTATATAACGTTATACGTTATATGGTAATACTCTATAACGTTATACGTTATAACGTAATACTATATAACGTTATACGTTATATGGTAATACTATATAACGTTATACGTTATAACGTAATACTATATATCGTTATACGTTATAACGTAATACTATATAACGTTATACGTTATATGGTAATACTATATAACGTTATACGTTATATGGTAATACTATATAACGTTATACGTTATAACGTAATACTATATATCGTTATACGTTATAACGTAATACTATATAACGTTATACGTTATATGGTAATACTATATAACGTTATACCTTATATGGTAATGCTATATAACCTTATACGTTATATCGCAATACTATATAACGTTATACGTTATATGGTTATACTATATAACGTTATACGTTATATGGTAATACTATATAACGTTATACGTTATATGGTAATACTATATAACGTTATACGTCATATGGTAATACGATATAACGTTATACATTATAACGTAATAATATATGACGTTATACGTTATATGGTAATACTACATAACGTTATACGTTATAACGTAATACTATATAACGTTATACGTTATATGGTAATACTATATAACGTTATACGTTATATGGTAATACTATATAACGCTATACGTTATAGCGTAATACTATATAACGTTATACGTCATTACGTAATACTATATAACGTTATACGTTATAACGTAATACTATATAACGTTATACGTTATATGGTAATACTATATAACGTTATACGTTATATGGTAATACTATATAACGTTATACGTTATAACGTTACACTATATAACGTTATACGTTATAACGTAATACTATATAACGTTATACGTTACATGGTAATACTATATAACGTTATACGTTATAACGTAATACTATATAACGTTATACGTTATATGGTAATACTATATAACGTTATCCGTTATATGGTAATGCTATATAACGTTATACGTTATAACGTAATACTATATAACGTTATACGTTATAACGTAATACTATATAACGTTATACGTTATATGGTAATACTATATCGTTATACGTTATAACGTAATACTATATAACGTTATACGTTATATGGTAATACTATATAACGTTATACGTTATAACGTAATACTATATATCGTTATACGTTATAACGTAATACTATATAACGTTATACGTTATATGGTAATACTATATAACGTTATACGTTATATGGTAATACTATATAACGTTATACGTTATAACGTAATACTATATATCGTTATACGTTATAACGTAATACTATATAACGTTATACGTTATATGGTAATACTATATAACGTTATACCTTATATGGTAATGCTATATAACCTTATACGATATATCGCAATACTATATAACGTTATACGTTATAACGTAATACTATATAACGTTATACGTTATATGGTAATACTATATAATGTTATACGTTATATGGTAATACGATATAACGTTATACGTTATAACGTAATACTATATAACGTTATACGTTATAACGTAATACTATATAACGTTATACGTCATAACGTAATACTATATAACGTTATACGTCATAACGTAATACTATATAACGTTATACGATATATGGTAATACTATATAACGTTATACGTCATATGGTAATACGATATAACGTTATACGTTATAACGTAATAATATATAACGTTATACGTTATATGGTAATACTACATAACGTTATACGTTATAACGTAATACTATATAACGTTATAAGTTATAACGTAATACTATATAACGTTATACGTTATATGGTAATACTATATAACGTTATACGTTATATGGTAATACTATATAACGTTATACGTTATAGCGTAATACTATATAACGTTATACGTTATAACGTAATACTATATGACGTTATACGTTATAACGTAATACTATGTAACGTTATACGTTATATGGTAATACTATATAACGTTATACGTTATAACGTAATACTATATAACGTTATACGTTATAGCGTAATACTATATAACGTTATACGTTATAACGTAATACTATATAACGTTATACGTTATATGGTAATACTATATAACGTTATACGTTATAACGTAATACTATATAACGTTATACGTTATATGGTAATACTCTATAACGTTATACGTTATAACGTAATACTATATAACGTTATACGTTATATGGTAATACTATATAACGTTATACGTTATAACGTAATACTATATATCGTTATACGTTATAACGTAATACTATATAACGTTATACGTTATATGGTAATACTATATAACGTTATACGTTATATGGTAATACTATATAACGTTATACGTTATAACGTAATACTATATATCGTTATACGTTATAACGTAATACTATATAACGTTATACGTTATATGGTAATACTATATAACGTTATACCTTATATGGTAATGCTATATAACCTTATACGATATATCGCAATACTATATAACGTTATACGTTATATGGTTATACTATATAACGTTATACGTTATATGGTAATACTATATAACGTTATACGTTATATGGTAATACTATATAACGTTATACGTCATATGGTAATACGATATAACGTTATACATTATAACGTAATAATATATGACGTTATACGTTATATGGTAATACTACATAACGTTATACGTTATAACGTAATACTATATAACGTTATACGTTATATGGTAATACTATATAACGTTATACGTTATATGGTAATACTATATAACGTTATACGTTATAGCGTAATACTATATAACGTTATACGTCATTACGTAATACTATATAACGTTATACGTTATAACGTAATACTATATAACGTTATACGTTATATGGTAATACTATATAACGTTATACGTTATATGGTAATACTATATAACGTTATACGTTATAACGTTACACTATATAACGTTATACGTTATAACGTAATACTATATAACGTTATACGTTACATGGTAATACTATATAACGTTATACGTTATAACGTAATACTATATAACGTTATACGTTATATGGTAATACTATATAACGTTATCCGTTATATGGTAATGCTATATAACGTTATACGTTATAACGTAATACTATATAACGTTATACGTTATAACGTAATACTATATAACGTTATACGTTATATGGTAATACTATAACGTTATACGTTATAACGTAATACTATATAACGTTATACGTTATATGGTAATACTATATAACGTTATACGTTATAACGTAATACTATATAACGTTATACGTTATATGGTAATACTCTATAACGTTATACGTTATAACGTAATACTATATAACGTTATACGTTATATGGTAATACTATATAACGTTATACGTTATAACGTAATACTATATATCGTTATACGTTATAACGTAATACTATATAACGTTATACGTTATATGGTAATACTATATAACGTTATACGTTATATGGTAATACTATATAACGTTATACGTTATAACGTAATACTATATATCGTTATACGTTATATGGTAATACTATATAACGTTATCCGTTATATGGTAATGCTATATAACGTTATACGTTATAACGTAATACTATATAACGTTATACGTTATAACGTAATACTATACAACGTTATACGTTATATGGTAATACTATATAACGTTATACGTTATAACGTAATACTACATAACGTTATACGTTATATGGTAATGCTATATAACGTTATACGTTATAACGTAATACTATATAACGTTATACGTTATCTGGTAATACTATATAACGTTATACGTTATAACGCAATACTATATAACGTTATTCGTTATGTGGTAATACTATATAACGTTATACGTTATAACGTAATACTATATAACGTTATACGTTATAACGTAATACTATATAACGTTATACGTTATATGGTAATACTATATAACGTTATACGTTATAACGTAATACTATATAACGTTGTACGTCATAACGTAATACTATATAACGTTAAACGTCATAACGTAATACTATATAACGTTATACGATATATGGTAATACTATATAACGTTATACGTTATAACGTAATACTATATAACGTTATACGTTATATGGTAATACTATATAACGTTATACGTTATATGGTAATACGATATAACGTTATACGTTATAACGTAATACTATATAACGTTATACGTTATAACGTAATACTATATAACGTTATACGTCATAACGTAATACTATATAACGTTATACGTCATAACGTAATACTATATAACGTTATACGATATATGGTAATACTATATAACGTTATACGTCATATGGTAATACGATATAACGTTATACGTTATAACGTAATAATATATAACGTTATACGTTATATGGTAATACTACATAACGTTATACGTTATAACGTAATACTATATAACGTTATAAGTTATAACGTAATACTATATAACGTTATACGTTATATGGTAATACTATATAACGTTATACGTTATATGGTAATACTATATAACGTTATACGTTATAGCGTAATACTATATAACGTTATACGTTATAACGTAATACTATATGACGTTATACGTTATAACGTAATACTATGTAACGTTATACGTTATATGGTAATACTATATAACGTTATACGTTATAACGTAATACTATATAACGTTATACGTTATAGCGTAATACTATATAACGTTATACGTTATAACGTAATACTATATAACGTTATACGTTATATGGTAATACTATATAACGTTATACGTTATAACGTAATACTATATAACGTTATACGTTATATGGTAATACTCTATAACGTTATACGTTATAACGTAATACTATATAACGTTATACGTTATATGGTAATACTATATAACGTTATACGTTATAACGTAATACTATATATCGTTATACGTTATAACGTAATACTATATAACGTTATACGTTATATGGTAATACTATATAACGTTATACGTTATATGGTAATACTATATAACGTTATACGTTATAACGTAATACTATATAACGTTATACGTTATAGCGTAATACTATATAACGTTATACGTTATAACGTAATACTATATAACGTTATACGTTATATGGTAATACTATATAACGTTATACGTTATAACGTAATACTATATAACGTTATACGTTATATGGTAATACTCTATAACGTTATACGTTATAACGTAATACTATATAACGTTATACGTTATATGGTAATACTATATAACGTTATACGTTATAACGTAATACTATATATCGTTATACGTTATAACGTAATACTATATAACGTTATACGTTATATGGTAATACTATATAACGTTATACCTTATATGGTAATGCTATATAACCTTATACGATATATCGCAATACTATATAACGTTATACGTTATATGGTTATACTATATAACGTTATACGTTATATGGTAATACTATATAACGTTATACGTTATATGGTAATACTATATAACGTTATACGTCATATGGTAATACGATATAACGTTATACATTATAACGTAATAATATATGACGTTATACGTTATATGGTAATACTACATAACGTTATACGTTATAACGTAATACTATATAACGTTATACGTTATATGGTAATACTATATAACGTTATACGTTATATGGTAATACTATATAACGTTATACGTTATAGCGTAATACTATATAACGTTATACGTCATTACGTAATACTATATAACGTTATACGTTATAACGTAATACTATATAACGTTATACGTTATATGGTAATACTATATAACGTTATACGTTATATGGTAATACTATATAACGTTATACGTTATAACGTTACACTATATAACGTTATACGTTATAACGTAATACTATATAACGTTATACGTTACATGGTAATACTATATAACGTTATACGTTATAACGTAATACTATATAACGTTATACGTTATATGGTAATACTATATAACGTTATCCGTTATATGGTAATGCTATATAACGTTATACGTTATAACGTAATACTATATAACGTTATACGTTATAACGTAATACTATATAACGTTATACGTTATATGGTAATACTATAACGTTATACGTTATAACGTAATACTATATAACGTTATACGTTATATGGTAATACTATATAACGTTATACGTTATAACGTAATACTATATAACGTTATACGTTATATGGTAATACTCTATAACGTTATACGTTATAACGTAATACTATATAACGTTATACGTTATATGGTAATACTATATAACGTTATACGTTATAACGTAATACTATATATCGTTATACGTTATAACGTAATACTATATAACGTTATACGTTATATGGTAATACTATATAACGTTATACGTTATATGGTAATACTATATAACGTTATACGTTATAACGTAATACTATATATCGTTATACGTTATAACGTAATACTATATAACGTTATACGTTATATGGTAATACTATATAACGTTATACCTTATATGGTAATGCTATATAACCTTATACGTTATATCGCAATACTATATAACGTTATACGTTATATGGTTATACTATATAACGTTATACGTTATATGGTAATACTATATAACGTTATACGTTATATGGTAATACTATATAACGTTATACGTCATATGGTAATACGATATAACGTTATACATTATAACGTAATAATATATGACGTTATACGTTATATGGTAATACTACATAACGTTATACGTTATAACGTAATACTATATAACGTTATACGTTATATGGTAATACTATATAACGTTATACGTTATATGGTAATACTATATAACGCTATACGTTATAGCGTAATACTATATAACGTTATACGTCATTACGTAATACTATATAACGTTATACGTTATAACGTAATACTATATAACGTTATACGTTATATGGTAATACTATATAACGTTATACGTTATATGGTAATACTATATAACGTTATACGTTATAACGTTACACTATATAACGTTATACGTTATAACGTAATACTATATAACGTTATACGTTACATGGTAATACTATATAACGTTATACGTTATAACGTAATACTATATAACGTTATACGTTATATGGTAATACTATATAACGTTATCCGTTATATGGTAATGCTATATAACGTTATACGTTATAACGTAATACTATATAACGTTATACGTTATAACGTAATACTATATAACGTTATACGTTATATGGTAATACTATATCGTTATACGTTATAACGTAATACTATATAACGTTATACGTTATATGGTAATACTATATAACGTTATACGTTATAACGTAATACTATATATCGTTATACGTTATAACGTAATACTATATAACGTTATACGTTATATGGTAATACTATATAACGTTATACATTATATGGTAATGCTATATAACGTTATACGTTATGACGTAATACTATATAACGTTATACGTTATATGGTAATACTATATAACGTTATACGTTATAACGTAATACTATATATCGTTATACGTTATAACGTAATACTATATAACGTTATACGTTATATGGTAATACTATATAACGTTATACGTTATATGGTAATGCTATATAACGTTATACGTTATAACGTAATACTATATAACGTTATACGTTACATGGTAATACTATATAACGTTATACGTTATAACGTAATACTATATAACGTTATACGATATAACGTAATACTATATAACGTTATACGTTATATGGTAATACTATATAACGTTATACGTTATGACGTAATACTATATAACGTTATACGTTATATGGTAATACTATATAACGTTATACGTTATAACGTAATACTATATATCGTTATACGTTATAACGTAATACTATATAACGTTATACGTTATATGGTAATACTATATAACGTTATACATTATATGGTAATGCTATATAACCTTATCCGTTATATCGCAATACTATATAACGTTATACGTTATATGGTTATACTATATAACGTTATACGTTATATGGTAATACTATATAATGTTATACGTTATAACGTAATACTATATAACGTTATACGTTATAACGTAATACTATATAACGTTATACGTTATATGGTAATGCTATATAACGTTATACGTTATAACGTAATACTATATAACGTTATACGTTACATGGTAATACTATATAACGTTATACATTATATGGTAATGCTATATAACCTTATCCGTTACATGGTAATACTATATAACGTTATACGTTATATGGTAATACTATATAACGTTATACGTTATAACGTAATACTATATATCGTTATACGTTATAACGTAATACTATATAACGTTATACGTTATATGGTAATACTATATAACGTTATACATTATATGGTAATGCTATATAACCTTATCCGTTACATGGTAATACTATATAACGTTATACGTTATAACGTAATACTATATAACGTTATACGATATAACGTAATACTATATAACGTTATACGTTATATGGTAATACTATATAATGTTATACGTTATAACGTAATACTATATAACGTTATACGATATAACGTAATACTATATAACGTTATACGTTATATCGCAGTACTATATAACGTTATACGTTATATGGTAATACTATATAACGTTATACGTTATATGGTAATACTATATAATGTTATACGTTATAACGTAATACTATATAACGTTATACGTTATAACGTAATACTATATAACGTTATACGTTATATGGTAATGCTATATAACGTTATACGTTATAACGTAATACTATATAACGTTATACGTTACATGGTAATACTATATAACGTTATACGTTATAACGTAATACTATATAACGTTATACGATATAACGTAATACTATATAACGTTATACGTTATATGGTAATACTATATAACGTTATACGTTATGACGTAATACTATATAACGTTATACGTTATATGGTAATACTATATAACGTTATACGTTATAACGTAATACTATATATCGTTATACGTTATAACGTAATACTATATAACGTTATACGTTATATGGTAATACTATATAACGTTATACATTATATGGTAATGCTATATAACCTTATCCGTTATATCGCAATACTATATAACGTTATACGTTATATGGTTATACTATATAACGTTATACGTTATATGGTAATACTATATAACGTTATACGTTATAACGTAATACTATATAACGTTATACGTTATAACGTAATACTACATAACGTTATACGTTATATGGTAATGCTATATAACGTTATACGTTATAACGTAATACTATATAACGTTATACGTTATTTGGTAATACTATATAACGTTATACGTTATAACGCAATACAATATAACGTTATTCGTTATGTGGTAATACTATATAACGTTATACGTTATGACGTAATACTATATAACGTTATACGTTATAACGTAATACTATATAACGTTATACGTTATATGGTAATACTATATAACGTTATACGTTATAACGTAATACTATATAACGTTATACGTTACATGGTAATACTATATAACGTTATACGTTATAACGTAATACTATATAACGTTATACGTTATAACGTAATACTATATAACGTTATACGTTATATGGTAATACTATATAACGTTATACGTTATGACGTAATACTATATAACGTTATACGTTATATGGCAATACTATATAACGTTATACGTTATAACGTTATACTATATAACGTTATACGTTATATGGTATGGCTATATAACGTTATACGTTATAACATAATACTATATGACGTTATACGTTATATGGTAATACTATATAACGTTATACGTTATAACGTAATACTATATATCGTTGTACGTTATAACGTAATACTATATAACGTTATACGTTATATGGTATTACTATATAACGTTATACATTATATGGTAATGCTATATAACCTTATACGTTATATCGCAATACTATATAACGTTATACGTTATATGGTTATACTATATAACGTTATACGTTATATGATAATACTATATAACGTTATACGTTATAACGTAATACTATATAACGTTATACGTTATAACGTAATACTACATAACGTTATACGTTATATGGTAATGCTATATAACGTTATACGTTATAACGTAATACTATATAACGTTATACGTTATCTGGTAATACTATATAACGTTATACGTTATAACGCAATACTATATAACGTTATTCGTTATGTGGTAATACTATATAATGTTATACGTTATAACGTAATACTATATAACGTTATACGTTATAACGTAATACTATATAACGTTATACGTTATATGGTAATACTATATAACGTTATACGTTATAACGTAATACTATATAACGTTATACGTCATAACGTAATACTATATAACGTTAAACGTCATAACGTAATACTATATAACGTTATACGATATATGGTAATACTATATAACGTTATACGTTATAACGTAATACTATATAACGTTATACGTTATATGGTAATACTATATAACGTTATACGTTATATGGTAATACGATATAACGTTATACGTTATAACGTAATACTATATAACGTTATACGTTATAACGTAATACTATATAACGTTATACGTTATATGGTAATACTATATAACGTTATACGTTATATGGTAATACTATATAACGTTATACGTTATAACGTAATACTATATAACGTTATACGTTATATGGTAAGGCTATATAACGTTATACGTTATAACATAATACTATATAACGTTATACGTTATATGGTAATACTGTATAACGTTATACGTTATAACGTAATACTATATATCGTTATACGTTATAACGTAATACTATATAACGTTATACGTTATATGGTAATACTATATAACGTTATACATTATATGATAATGCTATATAACCTTATACGTTATATCGCAATACTATATAACGTTATACGTTATATGGTTATACTA
This sequence comes from Bombus flavifrons, assembly GCF_040668555.2. NCBI lineage: Eukaryota > Metazoa > Arthropoda > Insecta > Hymenoptera > Apidae > Bombus > Bombus flavifrons. Next base: position 133,193 of record NW_027184792.1, on the reverse strand, counting down.
TATAACGTTATACGTTATATGGTAATACTATATAACGTTATACGTTATATGGTAATACTATATAACGTTATACGTCATATGGTAATACGATATAACGTTATACGTTATAACGTAATAATATATAACGTTATACGTTATATGGTAATACTACATAACGTTATACGTTATAACGTAATACTATATAACGTTATACGTTATATGGTAATACTATATAACGTTATACGTTATATGGTAATACTATATAACGTTATACGTTATAGCGTAATACTATATAACGTTATACGTCATTACGTAATACTATATAACGTTATACGTTATAACGTAATACTATATAACGTTATACGTTATATGGTAGTACTATATAACGTTATACGTTATATGGTAATACTATATAACGTTATACGTTATAACGTTACACTATATAACGTTATACGTTATAACGTAATACTATATAACGTTATACGTTACATGGTAATACTATATAACGTTATACGTTATAACGTAATACTATATAACGTTATACGTTATATGGTAATACTATATAACGTTATCCGTTATATGGTAATGCTATATAACGTTATACGTTATAACGTAATACTATATAACGTTATACGTTATAACGTAATACTATATAACGTTATACGTTATATGGTAATACTATATAACGTTATACGTTATAACGTAATACTATATATCGTTATACGTTATAACGTAATACTATATAACGTTATACGTTATATGGTAATACTATATAACGTTATACATTATATGGTAATGCTATATAACCTTATACGTTATATCGCAATACTATATAACGTTATACGTTATATGGTTATACTATATAACGTTATACGTTATATGGTAATACTATATAACGTTATACGTTATATGGTAATGCTATATAACGTTATACGTTATAACGTAATACTATATAACGTTATACGTTATAACGTAATACTATATAACGTTATACGTTATATGGTAATACTACATAACGTTATACGTTATAACGTAATACTATAAAACGTTATACGTTATATGGTAATACTATATAACGTTATACGTTATAACGTAATACTATATAACGTTATACGTTACATGGTAATACTATATAACGTTATACGTTATATGGTAATACTATATAACGTTATACGTTATAACGTAATACTATATAACGTTATACGTTATAACGCAATACTATATAACGTTATACGTTACATGGTAATACTATATAACGTTATACGTTATAACGTATTACCATATAACGTTATACGTTATAACGCAATACTATATAACGTTATACGTTACATGGTAATACTATATAACGTTATACGTTATATTGTAATACTATATAACGTTATACGTCATAACGTAATATTGTATAACGTTATACGTTATAACGCAATAGTATATAACGTTATACGTTATATGGTAATGCTATATAACGTTATACGTTATAACGTAATACTATATAACGTTATACGTTATAACGTAATACTATGTAACGTTATACGTTATAACGTAATACTATATAACGTTATACGTTATATGGTAATACTATATAACGTTATACGTTATAACGTAATACTATATAACGTTATACGTTATATGGTAATACTATATAACGTTATACGTTATAACGTAATACTATATATCGTTATACGTTACATGGTAATACTATATAACGTTATACGTTACATGGTAATACTATATAACGTTATACGTTATAACGTAATACTATATAACGTTATACGTTATATGGTAATACTATATAACGTTATCCGTTATATGGTAATGCTATATAACGTTATACGTTATAACGTAATACTATATAACGTTATACGTTATAACGTAATACTATATAACGTTATACGTTATATGGTAATACTATATAACGTTATACGTTATAACGTAATACTATATAACGTTATACGTTATATGGTAATACTATATAACGTTATACGTTATAACGTAATACTATATAACGTTATACGTTATATGGTAAGGCTATATAACGTTATACGTTATAACATAATACTATATAACGTTATACGTTATATGGTAATACTATATAACGTTATACGTTATAACGTAATACTATATATCGTTATACGTTATAACGTAATACTATATAACGTTATACGTTATATGGTAATACTATATAACGTTATACATTATATGGTAATGCTATATAACCTTATACGTTATATCGCAATACTATATAACGTTATACGTTATATGGTTATACTATATAACGTTATACGTTATATGGTAATACTATATAACGTTATACGTTATATGGTAATGCTATATAACGTTATACGTTATAACGTAATACTATATAACGTTATACGTTATAACGTAATACTATATAACGTTATACGTTATATGGTAATACTACATAACGTTATACGTTATAACGTAATACTATAAAACGTTATACGTTATATGGTAATACTATATAACGTTATACGTTATAACGTAATACTATATAACGTTATACGTTACATGGTAATACTATATAACGTTATACGTTATATGGTAATACTATATAACGTTATACGTTATAACGTAATACTATATAACGTTATACGTTATAACGCAATACTATATAACGTTATACGTTACATGGTAATACTATATAACGTTATACGTTATAACGTATTACCATATAACGTTATACGTTATAACGCAATACTATATAACGTTATACGTTACATGGTAATACTATATAACGTTATACGTTATATTGTAATACTATATAACGTTATACGTCATAACGTAATATTGTATAACGTTATACGTTATAACGCAATAGTATATAACGTTATACGTTATATGGTAATGCTATATAACGTTATACGTTATAACGTAATACTATATAACGTTATACGTTATAACGTAATACTATGTAACGTTATACGTTATAACGTAATACTATATAACGTTATACGTTATATGGTAATACTATATAACGTTATACATTATATGGTAATGCTATATAACCTTATACGTTATATCGCAATACTATATAACGTTATACGTTATATGGTTATACTATATAACGTTATACGTTATATGGTAATACTATATAACGTTATACGTTATATGGTAATGCTATATAACGTTATACGTTATAACGTAATACTATATAACGTTATACGTTATAACGTAATACTATATAACGTTATACGTTATATGGTAATACTACATAACGTTATACGTTATAACGTAATACTATAAAACGTTATACGTTATATGGTAATACTATATAACGTTATACGTTATAACGTAATACTATATAACGTTATACGTTACATGGTAATACTATATAACGTTATACGTTATATGGTAATACTATATAACGTTATACGTTATAACGTAATACTATATAACGTTATACGTTATAACGCAATACTATATAACGTTATACGTTACATGGTAATACTATATAACGTTATACGTTATAACGTATTACCATATAACGTTATACGTTATAACGCAATACTATATAACGTTATACGTTACATGGTAATACTATATAACGTTATACGTTATATTGTAATACTATATAACGTTATACGTCATAACGTAATATTGTATAACGTTATACGTTATAACGCAATAGTATATAACGTTATACGTTATATGGTAATGCTATATAACGTTATACGTTATAACGTAATACTATATAACGTTATACGTTATAACGTAATACTATGTAACGTTATACGTTATATGGTAATACTCTATAACGTTATACGTTATAACGCAATAGTATATAACGTTATACGTTATATGGTAATGCTATATAACGTTATACGTTATAACGTAATACTATATAACGTTATACGTTATAACGTAATACTATATAACGTTATACGTTATATGGTAATACTATATAACGTTATACGTTATAACGTAATACTATATAACGTTATACGTTATATGGTAATACTATATAACGTTATACGTTATAACGTAATACTATATAACGTTATACGTTATAACGTAATACTATATAACGTTATACGTTATATGGTAATACTATATAACGTTATACGTTATAACGTAATACTATATAACGTTATACGTTATAACGTAATACTATATAACGTTATACGTTATAACGTATTACTATATAACGTTATACGTTATAACGTAATACTATATAACGTTATACGTTATATGGTAATACTATATAACGTTATACGTTATAACGTAATACTATATAACGTTATACGTTATATGGTAATACTATATAACGTTATACGTTATAACGTAATACTATATAACGTTATACGTTATAACGTAATACTATATAACGTTATACGTCATAACGTAATATTGTATAACGTTATACGTTATAACGCAATAGTATATAACGTTATACGTTATATGGTAATGCTATATAACGTTATACGTTATAACGTAATACTATATAACGTTATACGTTATAACGTAATACTATGTAACGTTATACGTTATATGGTAATACTCTATAACGTTATACGTTATAACGCAATAGTATATAACGTTATACGTTATATGGTAATGCTATATAACGTTATACGTTATAACGTAATACTATATAACGTTATACGTTATAACGTAATACTATATAACGTTATACGTTATATGGTAATACTATATAACGTTATACGTTATAACGTAATACTATATAACGTTATACGTTATATGGTAATACTATATAACGTTATACGTTATAACGTAATACTATATAACGTTATACGTTATAACGTAATACTATATAACGTTATACGTTACATGGTAATACTATATAACGTTATACGTTATAACGTAATACTATATAACGTTATACGTTATATGGTAATACTATATAACGTTATCCGTTATATGGTAATACTATATAACGTTATACGTTATATGGTAATACTATATAACGTTATACGTTATAACGTAATACTATATATCGTTATACGTTATAACGTAATACTATATAACGTTATACGTTATAACGTAATACTACATAACGTTATACGTTATATGGTAATGCTATATAACGTTATACGTTATAACGTAATACTATATAACGTTATACGTTATATGGTAATACTATATAACGTTATACGTTATAACGTAATACTATATAACGTTATACGTTATAACGTAATACTATATAACGTTATACGTTATAACGTATTACTATATAACGTTATACGTTATAACGCAATACTATATAACGTTATACGTTACATGGTAATACTATATAACGTTATACGTTATAACGCAATACTATATAACGTTATTCGTTATAACGTAATACTATATAACGTTATACGTTATAACGTAATACTATATAACGTTATACGTTATAACGTAATACTATATAACGTTATACGTTATATGGTAATACTATATAACGTTATACGTTATAACGTAATACTATATAACGTTATACGTTATAACGTAATACTATATAACGTTATACGTTATAACGTATTACTATATAACGTTATACGTTATAACGCAATACTATATAACGTTATACGTTACATGGTAATACTATATAACGTTATACGTTATAACGCAATACTATATAACGTTATTCGTTATAACGTAATACTATATAACGTTATACGTTACATGGTAATACTATATAACGTTATACGTTATAACGTAATACTATATAACGTTATACGTTATATGGTAATACTATATAACGTTATACGTTATAACGTAATACTATATAACGTTATACGTTATAACGTAATATTATATAACGTTACACGTTATATGGTAATACTATATAACGTTATACGTTATAACGTAATACTATATAACGTTATACGTTATATGGTAATACTACATAACGTTATACGTTATAACGTAATACTATAAAACGTTATACGTTATATGGTAATACTATATAACGTTATACGTTATAACGTAATACTATATATCGTTATACGTTATATGGTAATACTATATAACGTTATACGTTATAACGTAATACTATATAACGTTATACGTTATATGGTAATACTATATAACGTTATACGTTATAACGTAATACTATATATCGTTATACGTTATAAAGTAATACTATATAACGTTCTACGTTATATGGTAATACTATATAACGTTATACGTTATAACGTATTACTATATAACGTTATACGTTATAACGCAATACTATATAACGTTATACGTTACATGGTAATACTATATAACGTTATACGTTATATGGTAATGCTATATAACGTTATACGTTATAACGTAATACTATATAACGTTATACGTTATATGGTAATACTATATAACGTTATCCGTTATATGGTAATGCTATATAACGTTATACGTTATAACGTAATACTATATAACGTTATACGTTATAACGTAATACTATATAACGTTATACGTTATAACGTAATACTATATAACGTTATACGTTATATTGTAATACTATATAACGTTATACGTCATAACGTAATACTATATAACGTTATACGTTATATGGTAATACTATATAACGTTATCCGTTATATGGTAATGCTATATAACGTTATACGTTATAACGTAATACTATATAACGTTATACGTTATAACGTAATACTATATAACGTTATACGTTATAACGTAATACTATATAACGTTATACGTTATATTGTAATACTATATAACGTTATACGTCATAACGTAATACTATATAACGTTATACGTTATATGGTAATGCTATATAACGTTATACGTTATAACGTAATACTATATAACGTTATACGTTATAACGTAATACTATATAACGTTATACGTTATAACGTAATACTATATAACGTTATACGTTATATTGTAATACTATATAACGTTATACGTCATAACGTAATACTATATAACGTTATACGTTATATGGTAATACTATATAACGTTATACGTTATATGGTAATACTCTATAACGTTATACGTTATAACGTAATACTATATAACGTTATACGTTATATGGTAATACTATATAACGTTATACGTTATAACGTAATACTATATATAGTTATACGTTATAACGTAATACTATATAACGTTATACGTTATATGGTAATACTATATAACGTTATACGTTATATGGTAATACTCTATAACGTTATACGTTATAACGTAATACTATATATCGTTATACGTTATAACGTAATACTATATAACGTTATACGTTATATGGTAATGCTATATAACGTTATACGTTATAACGTAATACTATATAACGTTATACGTTATATGGTAATACTATATAACGTTATACGTTATAACGTAATACTATATAACGTTATACGTTATAACGTAATACTATATAACGTTATACGTTATATGGTAATACTATATAACGTTATACGTTATAACGTAATACTATATAACGTTATACGTTATAACGTAATATTATATAACGTTACACGTTATATGGTAATACTATATAACGTTATACGTTATAACGTAATACTATACAACGTTATACGTTATATGGTAATACTACATAACGTTATACGTTATAACGTAATACTATAAAACGTTATACGTTATATGGTAATACTATATAACGTTACACGTTATAACGTAATACTATATAACGTTATACGTTACATGGTAATACTATATAACGTTATACGTTATATGGTAATACTATATAACGTTATACGTTATATGGTAATACTATATAACGTTATACGTTATAACGTAATACTATATATCGTTATACGTTATAACGTAATACTATATAACGTTATACGTTATATGGTAATACTATATAACGTTATACGTTATATGGTAATACTATATAACGTTATACGTTATAACGTAATACTATATAACGTTATACGTTATAACGCAATACAATATAACGTTATTCGTTATGTGGTAATACTATATAACGTTATACGTTATAACGTAATACTATATAACGTTATACGTTATAACGTAATACTATATAACGTTATACGTTATACGGTAATACTATATAACGTTATACGTTATAACGTAATACTATATATCGTTATACGTTATAAAGTAATACTATATAACGTTCTACGTTATATGGCAATACTATATAACGTTATACGTTATAACGTATTACTATATAACGTTATACGTTATAACGCAATACTATATAACGTTATACGTTACATGGTAATACTATATAACGTTATACATTATATGGTATTGCTATATAACCTTATACGTTATATCGCAATACTATATAACGTTATACGTTATATGGTTATACTATATAACGTTATACGTTATATGGTAGTACTATATAACGTTATACGTTATAACGTAATACTATATAACGTTATACGTTATAACGTAATACTACATAACGTTATACGTTATATGGTAATGAAATATAACGTTATACGTTATAACGTAATACTATATAACGTTATACGTTATATGGTAATACTATATAACGTTATACGTTATATCGCAACACTATATAACGTTATACGCTACATGGTAATACTATATAACGTTATACGTTATAACGTATTACTATATAACGTTATACGTTATAACGCAATACTATATAACGTTATACGTTACATGGTAATACTATATAACGTTATACGTTATAACGCAATACTATATAACGTTATTCGTTATAACGTAATACTATATAACGTTATACGTTACATGGTAATACTATATAACGTTATACGTTATAACGTAATACTATATAACGTTATACGTTATATGGTAATACTATATAACGTTATCCGTTATATGGTAATGCTATATAACGTTATACGTTATAACGTAATACTATATAACGTTATACGTTATATGGTAATACTATATAACGTTATACGTTATAGCGTAATACTATATAACGTTATACGTTATATGGTAATACTATATAATGTTATACGTTATAGCGTAATACTATATAACGTTATACGTTATATGGTAATACTCTATAACGTTATACGTTATAACGTAATACTATATAACGTTATACGTTATATGGTAATACTATATAACGTTATACGTTATAGCGTAATACTATATAACGTTATACGTTATATGGTAATACTCTATAACGTTATACGTTATAACGTAATACTATATAACGTTATACGTTATATGGTAATACTATATAACGTTATCCGTTATATGGTAATGCTATATAACGTTATACGTTATAACATAATACTATATAACATTATACGTTATAACGTAATACTATATAACGTTATACGTTATAACGTAATACTATATAACGTTATACGTTACATGGTAATACTATATAACGTTATACGTTATAACGTAATACTATATAACGTTATACGTTATATGGTAATACTATATAACGTTATCCGTTATATGGTAATGCTATATAACGTTATACGTTATAACGTAATACTATATAAGGTTATACGTTATAACGTAATACTATATAACGTTATGCGTTATATTGTAATACTATATAACGTTATACGTCATAACGTAATACTATATAACGTTATACGTTATAACGCAATAGTATATAACGTTATACGTTATATGGTAATGCTATATAACGTTATACGTTATAACGTAATACTATATAACGTTATACGTTATATGGTAATACTATATAACGTTATACGTTATAGCGTAATACTATATAACGTTATACGTTATATGGTAATACTCTATAACGTTATACGTTATAACGTAATACTATATAACGTTATACGTTATATGGTAATACTATATAACGTTATCCGTTATATGGTAATGCTATATAACGTTATACGTTATAACATAATACTATATAACATTATACGTTATAACGTAATACTATATAACGTTATACGTTATATGGTAATACTATATAACGTTATACGTTATAACGTAATACTATATAACGTTATACGTTATATGGTAATACTATATAACGTTATACGTTATAACGTAATACTATATAACGTTATACGTTAAATGGTAAGGCTATATAACGTTATAGGTTATAACATAATACTATATAACGTTATACGTTATATGGTAATACTATATAACGTTATACGTTATAACGTAATACTATATAACGTTATACGTTATATGGTAATACTATATAACGTTATACGTTATAACGTAATACTATATAACGTTATACGTTATATGGTAATGCTATATAACGTTATACGTTATAACGTAATACTATATAACGTTATACGTTATAACGTAATACTATATAACGTTATACGTTATAACGTAATATTATATAACGTTACACGTTATATGGTAATACTATATAACGTTATACGTTATAACGTAATACTATATAACGTTATACGTTATATGGTAATACTACATAACGTTATACGTTATAACGTAATACTATAAAACGTTATACGTTATATGGTAATACTATATAACGTTATACGTTATAACGTAATACTATATAACGTTATACGTTATAACGCAATACTATATAACGTTATACGTTACATGGTAATACTATATAACGTTATACGTTATAACGTAATACTATATAACGTTATACGTTATAACGTAATACTATATAACGTTATACGTTATAACGTAATATTATATAACGTTACACGTTATATGGTAATACTATATAACGTTATACGTTATAACGTAATACTATATATCGTTATATGTTATAACGTAATACTATATAACGTTCTACGTTATATGGTAATACTATATAACGTTATACGTTATAACGTATTACTATATAACGTTATACGTTATAACGTAATACTATATAACGTTATACGTTATAACGCAATACTATATAACGTTATACGTTACATGGTAATACTATATAACGTTATACGTTATAACGTATTACCATATAACGTTATACGTTATAACGCAATACTATATAACGTTATACGTTACATGGTAATACTATATAACGTTATACGTTATAGCGTAATACTATATAACGTTATACGTTAAATGGTAATACTCTATAACGTTATACGTTATAACGTAATACTATATAACGTTATACGTTATATGGTAATACTATATAACGTTATCCGTTATATGGTAATGCTATATAACGTTATACGTTATAACATAATACTATATAACGTTATACGTTATAACGTAATACTATATAACGTTATACGTTATATGGTAATACTATATAACGTTATACGTTATAACGTAATACTATATAACGTTATACGTTATAACGTAATACTATATAACGTTATACGTTATATGGTAATACTATATAACGTTATACGTTATAACGTAATACTATATAACGTTATACGTTAAATGGTAAGGCTATATAACGTTATAGGTTATAACATAATACTATATAACGTTATACGTTATATGGTAATACTATATAACGTTATACGTTATAACGTAATACTATATAACGTTATACGTTACATGGTAATACTATATAACGTTATACGTTATAACGTAATACTATATAACGTTATACGTTATATGGTAATACTATATAACGTTATCCGTTATATGGTAATGCTATATAACGTTATACGTTATAACGTAATACTATATAACGTTATACGTTATAACGTAATACTATATAACGTTATGCGTTATATTGTAATACTATATAACGTTATACGTCATAACGTAATACTATATAACGTTATACGTTATAACGCAATAGTATATAACGTTATACGTTATATGGTAATGCTATATAACGTTATACGTTATAACGTAATACTATATAACGTTATACGTTATATGGTAATACTATATAACGTTATACGTTATAGCGTAATACTATATAACGTTATACGTTATATGGTAATACTCTATAACGTTATACGTTATAACGTAATACTATATAACGTTATACGTTATATGGTAATACTATATAACGTTATCCGTTATATGGTAATGCTATATAACGTTATACGTTATAACATAATACTATATAACGTTATACGTTATAACGTAATACTATATAACGTTATACGTTATATGGTAATACTATATAACGTTATACGTTATAACGTAATACTATATAACGTTATACGTTATATGGTAATACTATATAACGTTATACGTTATAACGTAATACTATATAACGTTATACGTTAAATGGTAAGGCTATATAACGTTATAGGTTATAACATAATACTATATAACGTTATACGTTATATGGTAATACTATATAACGTTATACGTTATAACGTAATACTATATAACGTTATACGTTATATGGTAATACTATATAACGTTATACGTTATAACGTAATACTATATAACGTTATACGTTATATGGTAATGCTATATAACGTTATACGTTATAACGTAATACTATATAACGTTATACGTTATAACGTAATACTATATAACGTTATACGTTATAACGTAATATTATATAACGTTACACGTTATATGGTAATACTATATAACGTTATACGTTATAACGTAATACTATATAACGTTATACGTTATATGGTAATACTACATAACGTTATACGTTATAACGTAATACTATAAAACGTTATACGTTATATGGTAATACTATATAACGTTATACGTTATAACGTAATACTATATAACGTTATACGTTATAACGCAATACTATATAACGTTATACGTTACATGGTAATACTATATAACGTTATACGTTATAACGTAATACTATATAACGTTATACGTTATAACGTAATACTATATAACGTTATACGTTATAACGTAATATTATATAACGTTACACGTTATATGGTAATACTATATAACGTTATACGTTATAACGTAATACTATATATCGTTATATGTTATAACGTAATACTATATAACGTTCTACGTTATATGGTAATACTATATAACGTTATACGTTATAACGTATTACTATATAACGTTATACGTTATAACGTAATACTATATAACGTTATACGTTATAACGCAATACTATATAACGTTATACGTTACATGGTAATACTATATAACGTTATACGTTATAACGTATTACCATATAACGTTATACGTTATAACGCAATACTATATAACGTTATACGTTACATGGTAATACTATATAACGTTATACGTTATAACGCAATACTATATAACGTTATTCGTTATGTGGTAATACTATATAACGTTATACGTTATATGGTAATACTATATAACGTTATACGTTATATGGTAATGCTATATAACGTTATACGTTATAACGTAATACTATATAACGTTATACGTTATATGGTAATACTATATAACGTTATACGTTATAACGTAATACTATATAACGTTATACGTTATATGGTAATGCTATATAACGTTATACGTTATAACGTAATACTATATAACGTTATACGTTATAACGTAATACTATATAACGTTATACGTTATAACGTAATATTATATAACGTTACACGTTATATGGTAATACTATATAACGTTATACGTTATAACGTAATACTATATATCGTTATACGTTATAACGTAATACTATATAACGTTCTACGTTATATGGTAATACTATATAACGTTATACGTTATAACGTATTACTATATAACGTTATACGTTATAACGTAATACTATATAACGTTATACGTTATAACGCAATACTATATAACGTTATACGTTACATGGTAATACTATATAACGTTATACATTATAACGTATTACCATATAACGTTATACGTTATAACGCAATACTATATAACGTTATACGTTACATGGTAATACTATATAACGTTATACGTTATAACGCAATACTATATAACGTTATTCGTTATGTGGTAATACTATATAACGTTATACGTTTTAACGTAATACTATATAACGTTATACGTTATATTGTAATACTATATAACGTTATACGTCATAACGTAATATTGTATAACGTTATACGTTATAACGCAATAGTATATAACGTTATACGTTATATGGTAATGCTATATAACGTTATACGTTATAACGTAATACTATATAACGTTATACGTTATATGGTAATACTATATAACGTTATACGTTATAACGTAATATTATATAACGTTACACGTTATATGGTAATACTATATAACGTTATACGTTATAACGTAATACTATATAACGTTATACGTTATATGGTAATACTACATAACGTTATACGTTATAACGTAATACTATAAAACGTTATACGTTATATGGTAATACTATATAACGTTATACGTTATAACGTAATACTATATATCGTTATACGTTATAACGTAATACTATATAACGTTATACGTTATATGGTAATACTATATAACGTTATACGTTATATGGTAATACTATATAACGTTATACGTTATAACGTAATACTATATAACGTTATACGTTATATGGTAATACTATATAACGTTATACGTTATAACGTAATACTATATATCGTTATACGTTATAAAGTAATACTATATAACGTTCTACGTTATATGGTAATACTATATAACGTTATACGTTATAACGTATTACTATATAACGTTATACGTTATAACGCAATACTATATAACGTTATACGTTACATGGTAATACTATATAACGTTATACATTATATGGTATTGCTATATAACCTTATACGTTATATCGCAATACTATATAACGTTATACGTTATATGGTTATCTTATATAACGTTATACGTTATATGGTAATACTATATAACGTCATACGTTATAACGTAATACTATATAACGTTATACGTTATAACGTAATACTACATAACGTTATACGTTATATGGTAATGCTATATAACGTTATACGTTATAACGTAATACTATATAACGTTATACGTTATATGGTAATACTATATAACGTTATACGTTATAACGCAATACTATATAACGTTATACGTTACATGGTAATACTATATAACGTTATACGTTATAACGTATTACTATATAACGTTGTACGTTATAACGCAATACTATATAACGTTATACGTTACATGGTAATACTATATAACGTTATACGTTATAACGCAATACTATATAACGTTATTCGTTACATGGTAATACTATATAACGTTATACGTTATAACGCAATACTATATAACGTTATTCGTTATAACGTAATACTATATAACGTTATACGTTATAACGTAATACTATATAACGTTATACGTTATAACGTAATACTATATAACGTTATACGTTATAACGTAATATTATATAACGTTACACGTTATATGGTAATACTATATAACGTTATACGTTATAACGTAATACTATATAACGTTATACGTTATATGGTAATACTACATAACGTTATACGTTATAACGTAATACTATAAAACGTTATACGTTATATGGTAATACTATATAACGTTATACGTTATAACGTAATACTATATAACGTTATACGTTATAACGCAATACTATATAACGTTATACGTTACATGGTAATACTATATAACGTTATACGTTATAACGTAATACTATATAACGTTATACGTTATAACGTAATACTATATAACGTTATACGTTATAACGTAATATTATATAACGTTACACGTTATATGGTAATACTATATAACGTTATACGTTATAACGTAATACTATATATCGTTATATGTTATAACGTAATACTATATAACGTTCTACGTTATATGGTAATACTATATAACGTTATACGTTATAACGTAATACTATATAACGTTATACGTTATAACGTAATACTATATAACGTTATACGTTATAACGTAATATTATATAACGTTACACGTTATATGGTAATACTATATAACGTTATACGTTATAACGTAATACTATATATCGTTATATGTTATAACGTAATACTATATAACGTTATACGTTATATGGTAATACTACATAACGTTATACGTTATAACGTAATACTATAAAACGTTATACGTTATATGGTAATACTATATAACGTTATACGTTATAACGTAATACTATATAACGTTATACGTTATAACGCAATACTATATAACGTTATACGTTATAACGTAATACTATATAACGTTATACGTTATAACGTAATATTATATAACGTTACACGTTATATGGTAATACTATATAACGTTATACGTTATAACGTAATACTATATAACGTTATACGTTATAACGCAATACTATATAACGTTCTACGTTATATGGTAATACTATATAACGTTATACGTTATAACGTATTACTATATAACGTTATACGTTATAACGTAATATTATATAACGTTACACGTTATATGGTAATACTATATAACGTTATACGTTATAACGTAATACTATATAACGTTATACGTTATATGGTAATACTATATAACGTTATACGTTATAACGTAATACTATATAACGTTATACGTTATATGGTAATGCTATATAACGTTATACGTTATAACGTAATACTATATAACGTTATACGTTATAACGTAATACTATATAACGTTATACGTTATAACGTAATATTATATAACGTTACACGTTATATGGTAATACTATATAACGTTATACGTTATAACGTAATACTATATATCGTTATACGTTATAACGTAATACTATATAACGTTCTACGTTATATGGTAATACTATATAACGTTATACGTTATAACGTATTACTATATAACGTTATACGTTATAACGTAATACTATATAACGTTATACGTTATAACGCAATACTATATAACGTTATTCGTTATAACGTAATACTATATAACGTTATACGTTATAACGTAATACTATATAACGTTATACGTTATAACGTAATACTATATAACGTTATACGTTATAACGTAATATTATATAACGTTACACGTTATATGGTAATACTATATAACGTTATACGTTATAACGTAATACTATATAACGTTATACGTTATATGGTAATACTACATAACGTTATACGTTATAACGTAATACTATAAAACGTTATACGTTATATGGTAATACTATATAACGTTATACGTTATAACGTAATACTATATAACGTTATACGTTATAACGCAATACTATATAACGTTATACGTTACATGGTAATACTATATAACGTTATACGTTATAACGTAATACTATATAACGTTATACGTTATAACGTAATACTATATAACGTTATACGTTATAACGTAATATTATATAACGTTACACGTTATATGGTAATACTATATAACGTTATACGTTATAACGTAATACTATATAACGTTATACGTTATAACGCAATACTATATAACGTTATACGTTACATGGTAATACTATATAACGTTATACGTTATAACGTAATACTATATAACGTTATACGTTATAACGTAATACTATATAACGTTATACGTTATAACGTAATATTATATAACGTTACACGTTATATGGTAATACTATATAACGTTATACGTTATAACGTAATACTATATATCGTTATATGTTATAACGTAATACTATATAACGTTCTACGTTATATGGTAATACTATATAACGTTATACGTTATAACGTATTACTATATAACGTTATACGTTATAACGTAATACTATATAACGTTATACGTTATAACGCAATACTATATAACGTTATACGTTACATGGTAATACTATATAACGTTATACGTTATAACGTATTACCATATAACGTTATACGTTATAACGCAATACTATATAACGTTATACGTTACATGGTAATACTATATAACGTTATACGTTATAACGCAATACTATATAACGTTATTCGTTATGTGGTAATACTATATAACGTTATACGTTATATGGTAATACTATATAACGTTATACGTTATATGGTAATGCTATATAACGTTATACGTTATAACGTAATACTATATAACGTTATACGTTATATGGTAATACTATATAACGTTATACGTTATAACGTAATACTATATAACGTTATACGTTATATGGTAATGCTATATAACGTTATACGTTATAACGTAATACTATATAACGTTATACGTTATAACGTAATACTATATAACGTTATACGTTATAACGTAATATTATATAACGTTACACGTTATATGGTAATACTATATAACGTTATACGTTATAACGTAATACTATATATCGTTATACGTTATAACGTAATACTATATAACGTTCTACGTTATATGGTAATACTATATAACGTTATACGTTATAACGTATTACTATATAACGTTATACGTTATAACGTAATACTATATAACGTTATACGTTATAACGCAATACTATATAACGTTATACGTTACATGGTAATACTATATAACGTTATACATTATAACGTATTACCATATAACGTTATACGTTATAACGCAATACTATATAACGTTATACGTTACATGGTAATACTATATAACGTTATACGTTATAACGCAATACTATATAACGTTATTCGTTATGTGGTAATACTATATAACGTTATACGTTTTAACGTAATACTATATAACGTTATACGTTATATTGTAATACTATATAACGTTATACGTCATAACGTAATATTGTATAACGTTATACGTTATAACGCAATAGTATATAACGTTATACGTTATATGGTAATGCTATATAACGTTATACGTTATAACGTAATACTATATAACGTTATACGTTATATGGTAATACTATATAACGTTATACGTTATAACGTAATATTATATAACGTTACACGTTATATGGTAATACTATATAACGTTATACGTTATAACGTAATACTATATAACGTTATACGTTATATGGTAATACTACATAACGTTATACGTTATAACGTAATACTATAAAACGTTATACGTTATATGGTAATACTATATAACGTTATACGTTATAACGTAATACTATATATCGTTATACGTTATAACGTAATACTATATAACGTTATACGTTATATGGTAATACTATATAACGTTATACGTTATATGGTAATACTATATAACGTTATACGTTATAACGTAATACTATATAACGTTATACGTTATATGGTAATACTATATAACGTTATACGTTATAACGTAATACTATATATCGTTATACGTTATAAAGTAATACTATATAACGTTCTACGTTATATGGTAATACTATATAACGTTATACGTTATAACGTATTACTATATAACGTTATACGTTATAACGCAATACTATATAACGTTATACGTTACATGGTAATACTATATAACGTTATACATTATATGGTATTGCTATATAACCTTATACGTTATATCGCAATACTATATAACGTTATACGTTATATGGTTATCCTATATAACGTTATACGTTATATGGTAATACTATATAACGTCATACGTTATAACGTAATACTATATAACGTTATACGTTATAACGTAATACTACATAACGTTATACGTTATATGGTAATGCTATATAACGTTATACGTTATAACGTAATACTATATAACGTTATACGTTATATGGTAATACTATATAACGTTATACGTTATAACGCAATACTATATAACGTTATACGTTACATGGTAATACTATATAACGTTATACGTTATAACGTATTACTATATAACGTTGTACGTTATAACGCAATACTATATAACGTTATACGTTACATGGTAATACTATATAACGTTATACGTTATAACGCAATACTATATAACGTTATTCGTTACATGGTAATACTATATAACGTTATACGTTATAACGCAATACTATATAACGTTATTCGTTATAACGTAATACTATATAACGTTATACGTTATAACGTAATACTATATAACGTTATACGTTATAACGTAATACTATATAACGTTATACGTTATAACGTAATATTATATAACGTTACACGTTATATGGTAATACTATATAACGTTATACGTTATAACGTAATACTATATAACGTTATACGTTATATGGTAATACTACATAACGTTATACGTTATAACGTAATACTATAAAACGTTATACGTTATATGGTAATACTATATAACGTTATACGTTATAACGTAATACTATATAACGTTATACGTTATAACGCAATACTATATAACGTTATACGTTACATGGTAATACTATATAACGTTATACGTTATAACGTAATACTATATAACGTTATACGTTATAACGTAATACTATATAACGTTATACGTTATAACGTAATATTATATAACGTTACACGTTATATGGTAATACTATATAACGTTATACGTTATAACGTAATACTATATATCGTTATATGTTATAACGTAATACTATATAACGTTCTACGTTATATGGTAATACTATATAACGTTATACGTTATAACGTATTACTATATAACGTTATACGTTATAACGTAATACTATATAACGTTATACGTTATAACGCAATACTATATAACGTTATACGTTACATGGTAATACTATATAACGTTATACGTTATAACGTATTACCATATAACGTTATACGTTATAACGCAATACTATATAACGTTATACGTTACATGGTAATACTATATAACGTTATACGTTATAACGCAATACTATATAACGTTATTCGTTATGTGGTAATACTATATAACGTCATACGTTATATGGTAATACTATATAACGTTATACGTTATATGGTAATGCTATATAACGTTATACGTTATAACGTAATACTATATAACGTTATACGTTATATGGTAATACTATATAACGTTATACGTTATAACGTAATACTATATAACGTTATACGTTATATGGTAATGCTATATAACGTTATACGTTATAACGTAATACTATATAACGTTATACGTTATAACGTAATACTATATAACGTTATACGTTATAACGTAATATTATATAACGTTACACGTTATATGGTAATACTATATAACGTTATACGTTATAACGTAATACTATATATCGTTATACGTTATAACGTAATACTATATAACGTTCTACGTTATATGGTAATACTATATAACGTTATACGTTATAACGTATTACTATATAACGTTATACGTTATAACGTAATACTATATAACGTTATACGTTATAACGCAATACTATATAACGTTATACGTTACATGGTAATACTATATAACGTTATACATTATAACGTATTACCATATAACGTTATACGTTATAACGCAATACTATATAACGTTATACGTTACATGGTAATACTATATAACGTTATACGTTACATGGTAATACTATATAACGTTATACGTTATAACGCAATACTATATAACGTTATTCGTTATGTGGTAATACTATATAACGTTATACGTTTTAACGTAATACTATATAACGTTATACGTTATATTGTAATACTATATAACGTTATACGTCATAACGTAATATTGTATAACGTTATACGTTATAACGCAATAGTATATAACGTTATACGTTATATGGTAATGCTATATAACGTTATACGTTATAACGTAATACTATATAACGTTATACGTTATATGGTAATACTATATAACGTTATACGTTATAACGTAATATTATATAACGTTACACGTTATATGGTAATACTATATAACGTTATACGTTATAACGTAATACTATATAACGTTATACGTTATATGGTAATACTACATAACGTTATACGTTATAACGTAATACTATAAAACGTTATACGTTATATGGTAATACTATATAACGTTATACGTTATAACGTAATACTATATATCGTTATACGTTATAACGTAATACTATATAACGTTATACGTTATATGGTAATACTATATAACGTTATACGTTATATGGTAATACTATATAACGTTATACGTTATAACGTAATACTATATAACGTTATACGTTATATGGTAATACTATATAACGTTATACGTTATAACGTAATACTATATATCGTTATACGTTATAAAGTAATACTATATAACGTTCTACGTTATATGGTAATACTATATAACGTTATACGTTATAACGTATTACTATATAACGTTATACGTTATAACGCAATACTATATAACGTTATACGTTACATGGTAATACTATATAACGTTATACATTATATGGTATTGCTATATAACCTTATACGTTATATCGCAATACTATATAACGTTATACGTTATATGGTTATCCTATATAACGTTATACGTTATATGGTAATACTATATAACGTCATACGTTATAACGTAATACTATATAACGTTATACGTTATAACGTAATACTACATAACGTTATACGTTATATGGTAATGCTATATAACGTTATACGTTATAACGTAATACTATATAACGTTATACGTTATATGGTAATACTATATAACGTTATACGTTATAACGCAATACTATATAACGTTATACGTTACATGGTAATACTATATAACGTTATACGTTATAACGTATTACTATATAACGTTGTACGTTATAACGTAATACTATATATCGTTATACGTTATAACGTATTACTATATAACGTTATACGTTATATGGTAATGCTATATAACGTTATACGTTATAACGTAATACTATATAACGTTATACGTTATATGGTAATACTATATAACGTTATACGTTATAACGTAATACTATATAACGTTATACGTTATAACGTAATACTATATAACGTTATACGTTATATGGTAATACTATATAACGTTATACGTTATAACGTAATACTATATAACGTTATACGTTATAACGCAATACTATATAACGTTATACGTTACATGGTAATACTATATAACGTTATACGTTATAACGTATTACTATATAACGTTGTACGTTATAACGTAATACTATATAACGTTATACGTTATATGGTAATACTATATAACGTTATACGTTATAACGTAATACTATATAACGTTATACGTTATAACGTAATACTATATAACGTTATACGTTATAACGTAATACTATATAACGTTATACGTTATATGGTAATACTATATAACGTTATACGTTATAACGTAATACTATATAACGTTATACGTTATAACGTAATATTATATAACGTTACACGTTATATGGTAATACTATATAACGTTATACGTTATAACGTAATACTATACAACGTTATACGTTATATGGTAATACTACATAACGTTATACGTTATAACGTAATACTATAAAACGTTATACGTTATATGGTAATACTATATAACGTTACACGTTATAACGTAATACTATATAACGTTATACGTTACATGGTAATACTATATAACGTTATACGTTATATGGTAATACTATATAACGTTATACGTTATATGGTAATACTATATAACGTTATACGTTATAACGTAATACTATATATCGTTATACGTTATAACGTAATACTATATAACGTTATACGTTATATGGTAATACTATATAACGTTATACGTTATATGATAATACTATATAACGTTATACGTTATAACGTAATACTATATAACGTTATACGTTATAACGCAATACTATATAACGTTATTCGTTATGTGGTAATACTATATAACGTTATACGTTATAACGTAATACTATATAACGTTATACGTTATAAAGTAATACTATATAACGTTCTACGTTATATGGTAATACTATATAACGTTATACGTTATAACGTATTACTATATAACGTTATACGTTATAACGCAATACTATATAACGTTATACGTTACATGGTAATACTATATAACGTTATACATTATATGGTATTGCTATATAACCTTATACGTTATATCGCAATACTATATAACGTTATACGTTATATGGTTATCCTATATAACGTTATACGTTATATGGTAATACTATATAACGTCATACGTTATAACGTAATACTATATAACGTTATACGTTATAACGTAATACTACATAACGTTATACGTTATATGGTAATGCTATATAACGTTATACGTTATAACGTAATACTATATAACGTTATACGTTATATGGTAATACTATATAACGTTATACGTTATAACGCAATACTATATAACGTTATACGTTACATGGTAATACTATATAACGTTATACGTTATAACGTATTACTATATAACGTTGTACGTTATAACGCAATACTATATAACGTTATACGTTACATGGTAATACTATATAACGTTATACGTTATAACGCAATACTATATAACGTTATTCGTTACATGGTAATACTATATAACGTTATACGTTATAACGCAATACTATATAACGTTATTCGTTATAACGTAATACTATATAACGTTATACGTTACATGGTAATACTATATAACGTTATACGTTATAGCGTAATACTATATAACGTTATACGTTATATGGTAATACTATATAACGTTATCCGTTATATGGTAATGCTATATAACGTTATACGTTATAACGTAATACTATATAACGTTATACGTTATAACGTAATACTATATAACGTTATACGTTATAACGTAATACTATATAACGTGATACGTTATATTGTAATACTACATAACGTTATACGTCATAACGTAATACTATATAACGTTATACGTTATATGGTAATACTATATAACGTTATACGTTATATGGTAATACTCTATAACGTTATACGTTATAACGTAATACTATATAACGTTATACGTTATATGGTAATACTATATAACGTTATACGTTATAACGTAATACTATATATCGTTATACGTTATAACGTAATACTATATAACGTTATACGTTATAACGTAATACTACATAACGTTATACGTTATATGGTAATGCTATATAACGTTATACGTTATAACGTAATACTATATAACGTTATACGTTATATGGTAATACTATATAACGTTATACGTTATAACGCAATACTATATAACGTTATACGTTACATGGTAATACTATATAACGTTATACGTTATAGCGTAATACTATATAACGTTATACGTTATATGGTAATACTATATAACGTTATCCGTTATATGGTAATGCTATATAACGTTATACGTTATAACGTAATACTATATAACGTTATACGTTATAACGTAATACTATATAACGTTATACGTTATAACGTAATACTATATAACGTGATACGTTATATTGTAATACTATATAACGTTATACGTCATAACGTAATACTATATAACGTTATACGTTATATGGTAATACTATATAACGTTATACGTTATATGGTAATACTCTATAACGTTATACGTTATAACGTAATACTATATAACGTTATACGTTATATGGTAATACTATATAACGTTATACGTTATAACGTAATACTATATATCGTTATACGTTATAACGTAATACTATATAACGTTATACGTTATATGGTAATACTATATAACGTTATACGTTATATGGTAATACTCTATAACGTTATACGTTATAACGTAATACTATATATCGTTATACGTTATAACGTAATACTATATAACGTTATACGTTATATGGTAATGCTATATAACGTTATACGTTATAACGTAATACTATATAACGTTATACGTTATATGGTAATACTATATAACGTTATACGTTATATGGTAATACTATATAACGTTATACGTTATAACGTAATACTATATATCGTTATACGTTATAGCGTAATACTATATAACGTTATACGTTATATGGTAATACTATATAACGTTATCCGTTATATGGTAATGCTATATAACGTTATACGTTATAACGTAATACTATATAACGTTATACGTTATAACGTAATACTATATAACGTTATACGTAATAACGTAATACTATATAAAGTGATACGTTATATTGTAATACTATATAACGTTATACGTCATAACGTAATACTATATAACGTTATACGTTATATGGTAATACTATATAACGTTATACGTTATATGGTAATACTCTATAACGTTATACGTTATAACGTAATACTATATAACGTTATACGTTATATGGTAATACTATATAACGTTATACGTTATAACGTAATACTATATATCGTTATACGTTATAACGTAATACTATATAACGTTATACGTTATATGGTAATACTATATAACGTTATACGTTATATGGTAATACTCTATAACGTTATACGTTATAACGTAATACTATATATCGTTATACGTTATAACGTAATACTATATAACGTTATACGTTATATGGTAATGCTATATAACGTTATACGTTATAACGTAATACTATATAACGTTATACGTTATATGGTAATACTATATAACGTTATACGTTATAACGTAATACTATATAACGTTATACGTTATAACGTAATACTATATAACGTTATACGTTATATGGTAATACTATATAACGTTATACGTTATAACGTAATACTATATAACGTTATACGTTATAACGTAATATTATATAACGTTACACGTTATATGGTAATAATATATAACGTTATACGTTATAACGTAATACTATACAACGTTATACGTTATATGGTAATACTACATAACGTTATACGTTATAACGTAATACTATAAAACGTTATACGTTATATGGTAATACTATATAACGTTACACGTTATAACGTAATACTATATAACGTTATACGTTACATGGTAATACTATATAACGTTATACGTTATATGGTAATACTATATAACGTTATACGTTATATGGTAATACTATATAACGTTATACGTTATAACGTAATACTATATATCGTTATACGTTATAACGTAATACTATATAACGTTATACGTTATATGGTAATACTATATAACGTTATACGTTATATGGTAATACTATATAACGTTATACGTTATAACGTAATACTATATAACGTTATACGTTATAACGCAATACTATATAACGTTATTCGTTATGTGGTAATACTATATAACGTTATTCGTTATGTGGTAATACTATATAACGTTATACGTTATAACGTAATACTATATAACGTTATACGTTATAACGTAATACTATATAACGTTATACGTTATATGGTAATACTATATAACGTTATACGTTATAACGTAATACTATATATCGTTATACGTTATAAAGTAATACTATATAACGTTCTACGTTATATGGCAATACTATATAACGTTATACGTTATAACGTATTACTATATAACGTTATACGTTATAACGCAATACTATATAACGTTATACGTTACATGGTAATACTATATAACGTTATACATTATATGGTATTGCTATATAACCTTATACGTTATATCGCAATACTATATAACGTTATACGTTATATGGTTATACTATATAACGTTATACGTTATATGGTAGTACTATATAACGTTATACGTTATAACGTAATACTATATAACGTTATACGTTATAACGTAATACTACATAACGTTATACGTTATATGGTAATGAAATATAACGTTATACGTTATAACGTAATACTATATAACGTTATACGTTATATGGTAATACTATATAACGTTATACGTTATATCGCAACACTATATAACGTTATACGCTACATGGTAATACTATATAACGTTATACGTTATAACGTATTACTATATAACGTTATACGTTATAACGCAATACTATATAACGTTATACGTTACATGGTAATACTATATAACGTTATACGTTATAACGCAATACTATATAACGTTATTCGTTATAACGTAATACTATATAACGTTATACGTTACATGGTAATACTATATAACGTTATACGTTATAACGTAATACTATATAACGTTATACGTTATATGGTAATACTATATAACGTTATCCGTTATATGGTAATGCTATATAACGTTATACGTTATAACGTAATACTATATAACGTTATACGTTATAACGTAATACTATATAACGTTATGCGTTATATTGTAATACTATATAACGTTATACGTCATAACGTAATACTATATAACGTTATACGTTATAACGCAATAGTATATAACGTTATACGTTATATGGTAATGCTATATAACGTTATACGTTATAACGTAATACTATATAACGTTATACGTTATATGGTAATACTATATAACGTTATACGTTATAGCGTAATACTATATAACGTTATACGTTATATGGTAATACTCTATAACGTTATACGTTATAACGTAATACTGTATAACGTTATACGTTATATGGTAATACTATATAACGTTATCCGTTATATGGTAATGCTATATAACGTTATACGTTATAACATAATACTATATAACGTTATACGTTATAACGTAATACTATATAACGTTATACGTTATATGGTAATACTATATAACGTTATACGTTATAACGTAATACTATATAACGTTATACGTTATATGGTAATACTATATAACGTTATACGTTATAACGTAATACTATATAACGTTATACGTTAAATGGTAAGGCTATATAACGTTATAGGTTATAACATAATACTATATAACGTTATACGTTATATGGTAATACTATATAACGTTATACGTTATAACGTAATACTATATAACGTTATACGTTATATGGTAATACTATATAACGTTATACGTTATAACGTAATACTATATAACGTTATACGTTATATGGTAATGCTATATAACGTTATACGTTATAACGTAATACTATATAACGTTATACGTTATAACGTAATACTATATAACGTTATACGTTATAACGTAATATTATATAACGTTACACGTTATATGGTAATACTATATAACGTTATACGTTATAACGTAATACTATATAACGTTATACGTTATATGGTAATACTACATAACGTTATACGTTATAACGTAATACTATAAAACGTTATACGTTATATGGTAATACTATATAACGTTATACGTTATAACGTAATACTATATAACGTTATACGTTATAACGCAATACTATATAACGTTATACGTTACATGGTAATACTATATAACGTTATACGTTATAACGTAATACTATATAACGTTATACGTTATAACGTAATACTATATAACGTTATACGTTATAACGTAATATTATATAACGTTACACGTTATATGGTAATACTATATAACGTTATACGTTATAACGTAATACTATATATCGTTATATGTTATAACGTAATACTATATAACGTTCTACGTTATATGGTAATACTATATAACGTTATACGTTATAACGTATTACTATATAACGTTATACGTTACATGGTAATACTATATAACGTTATACGTTATAACGTATTACCATATAACGTTATACGTTATAACGCAATACTATATAACGTTATACGTTACATGGTAATACTATATAACGTTATACGTTATAACGCAATACTATATAACGTTATTCGTTATGTGGTAATACTATATAACGTTATACGTTATATGGTAATACTATATAACGTTATACGTTATATGGTAATGCTATATAACGTTATACGTTATAACGTAATACTATATAACGTTATACGTTATATGGTAATACTATATAACGTTATACGTTATAACGTAATACTATATAACGTTATACGTTATAACGTAATACTATATAACGTTATACGTTATAACGTAATATTATATAACGTTACACGTTATATGGTAATACTATATAACGTTATACGTTATAACGTAATACTATATATCGTTATACGTTATAACGTAATACTATATAACGTTCTACGTTATATGGTAATACTATATAACGTTATACGTTATAACGCAATACTATATAACGTTATACGTTACATGGTAATACTATATAACGTTATACATTATAACGTATTACCATATAACGTTATACGTTATAACGCAATACTATATAACGTTATACGTTACATGGTAATACTATATAACGTTATACGTTATAACGCAATACTATATAACGTTATTCGTTATGTGGTAATACTATATAACGTTATACGTTTTAACGTAATACTATATAACGTTATACGTTATATTGTAATACTATATAACGTTATACGTCATAACGTAATATTGTATAACGTTATACGTTATAACGCAATAGTATATAACGTTATACGTTATATGGTAATGCTATATAACGTTATACGTTATATGGTAATACTATATAACGTTATACGTTATAACGTAATACTATATAACGTTATACGTTATATGGTAATACTATATAACGTTATACGTTATAACGCAATACTATATAACGTTATACGTTACATGGTAATACTATATAACGTTATACATTATATGGTATTGCTATATAACCTTATACGTTATATCGCAATACTATATAACGTTATACGTTATATGGTTATACTATATAACGTTATACGTTATATGGTAATACTATATAACGTTATACGTTATAACGTAATACTATATATCGTTATACGTTATAAAGTAATACTATATAACGTTCTACGTTATATGGTAATACTATATAACGTTATACGTTATAACGTATTACTATATAACGTTATACGTTATAACGCAATACTATATAACGTTATACGTTACATGGTAATACTATATAACGTTATACATTATATGGTATTGCTATATAACCTTATACGTTATATCGCAATACTATATAACGTTATACGTTATATGGTTATACTATATAACGTTATATGTTATATGGTAATACTATATAACGTTATACGTTATAACGTAATACTATATAACGTTATACGTTATAACGTAATACTACATAACGTTATACGTTATATGGTAATGCTATATAACGTTATACGTTATAACGTAATACTATATAACGTTATACGTTATATGGTAATACTATATAACGTTATACGTTATAACGCAATACTATATAACGTTATACGTTACATGGTAATACTATATAACGTTAGAAGTTATAACGTATTACTATATAACGTTGTACGTTATAACGCAATACTATATAACGTTATACGTTACATGGTAATACTATATAACGTTATACGTTATAACGCAATACTATATAACGTTATTCGTTATAACGTAATACTATATAACGTTATACGTTACATGGTAATACTATATAACGTTATACGTTATAGCGTAATACTATATAACGTTATACGTTATATGGTAATACTATATAACGTTATCCGTTATATGGTAATGCTATATAACGTTATACGTTATAACGTAATACTATATAACGTTATACGTTATAACGTAATACTATATAACGTTATACGTTATATGGTAATACTATATAACGTTATACGTTATAACGTAATACTATATATCGTTATACGTTATAACGTAATACTATATAACGTTATACGTTATATGGTAATACTATATAACGTTATACGTTATATGGTAATACTATATAACGTTATACGTTATATGGTAATACTATATAACGTTATACGATATAACGTAATACTATATATCGTTATACGTTATAACGTAATACTATATAACGTTATTCGTTATATGGTAATACTATATAACGTTATACGTTATATGGTAATACTCTATAACGTTATACGTTATAACGTAATACTATATATCGTTATACGTTATAACGTAATACTATATAACGTTATACGTTATATGGTAATGCTATATAACGTTATACGTTATAACGTAATACTATATAACGTTATACGTTATATGGTAATACTATATAACGTTATACGTTATAACGTAATACTATATAACGTTATACGTTATAACGTAATACTATATAACGTTATACGTTATATGGTAATACTATATAACGTTATACGTTATAACGTAATACTATATAACGTTATACGTTATAACGTAATATTATATAACGTTACACGTTATATGGTAATACTATATAACGTTATACGTTATAACGTAATACTATACAACGTTATACGTTATATGGTAATACTACATAACGTTATACGTTATAACGTAATACTATAAAACGTTATACGTTATATGGTAATACTATATAACGTTACACGTTATATGGTAATACTATATAACGTTATACGTTATAACGTAATACTATATATCGTTATACGTTATAACGTAATACTATATAACGTTATACGTTATATGGTAATACTATATAACGTTATACGTTATATGGTAATACTATATAACGTTATACGTTATAACGTAATACTATATAACGTTATACGTTATAACGCAATACTATATAACGTTATTCGTTATGTGGTAATACTATATAACGTTATACGTTATAACGTAATACTATATAACGTTATACGTTATAACGTAATACTATATAACGTTATACGTTATATGGTAATACTATATAACGTTATACGTTATAACGTAATACTATATATCGTTATACGTTATAAAGTAATACTATATAACGTTCTACGTTATATGGTAATACTATATAACGTTATACGTTATAACGTATTACTATATAACGTTATACGTTATAACGCAATACTATATAACGTTATACGTTACATGGTAATACTATATAACGTTATACATTATATGGTATTGCTATATAACCTTATACGTTATATCGCAATACTATATAACGTTATACGTTATATGGTTATACTATATAACGTTATACGTTATATGGTAGTACTATATAACGTTATACGTTATAACGTAATACTATATAACGTTATACGTTATAACGTAATACTACATAACGTTATACGTTATATGGTAATGAAATATAACGTTATACGTTATAACGTAATACTATATAACGTTATACGTTATATGGTAATACTATATAACGTTATACGTTATATCGCAACACTATATAACGTTATACGCTACATGGTAATACTATATAACGTTATACGTTATAACGTATTACTATATAACGTTATACGTTATAACGCAATACTATATAACGTTATACGTTACATGGTAATACTATATAACGTTATACGTTATAACGCAATACTATATAACGTTATTCGTTATAACGTAATACTATATAACGTTATACGTTACATGGTAATACTATATAACGTTATATGTTATAACGTAATACTATATAACGTTATACGTTATAACGTAATACTATATAACGTTATACGTTACATGGTAATACTATATAACGTTATACGTTATAACGTAATACTATATAACGTTATGCGTTATATTGTAATACTATATAACGTTATACGTCATAACGTAATACTATATAACGTTATACGTTATAACGCAATAGTATATAACGTTATACGTTATAAAGTAATACTATATAACGTTATACGTTATATGGTAATACTATATAACGTTATACGTTATATGGTAATACTATATAACGTTATACGTTATAACGTAATACTATATAACGTTATACGTTATATGGTAATACTATATATCGTTATACGTTATAACGTAATACTATATAACGTTATACGTTATAAAGTAATACTATATAACGTTATACGTTATATGGTAATACTATATAACGTTATACGTTATATGGTAATACTATATAACGTTATACGTTATATGGTAATACTATATAACGTTATACGTTATAGCGTAATACTATATAACGTTATACGTTATATGGTAATACTATATAACGTTATACGTTATATGGTAATACTATATAACGTTATACGTTATAACGTAATACTATATAACGTTATACGTTATAACGCAATACTATATAACGTTATTCGTTATGTGGTAATACTATATAACGTTATACGTTATAACGTAATACTATATAACGTTATACGTTATAACGTAATACTATATAACGTTATACGTTATATGGTAATACTATATAACGTTATACGTTATAACGTAATACTATATATCGTTATACGTTATAAAGTAATACTATATAACGTTCTACGTTATATGGTAATACTATATAACGTTATACGTTATAACGTATTACTATATAACGTTATACGTTATAACGCAATACTATATAACGTTATACGTTACATGGTAATACTATATAACGTTATACATTATATGGTATTGCTATATAACCTTATACGTTATATCGCAATACTATATAACGTTATACGTTATATGGTTATACTATATAACGTTATACGTTATATGGTAGTACTATATAACGTTATACGTTATAACGTAATACTATATAACGTTATACGTTATAACGTAATACTACATAACGTTATACGTTATATGGTAATGAAATATAACGTTATACGTTATAACGTAATACTATATAACGTTATACGTTATATGGTAATACTATATAACGTTATACGTTATATCGCAACACTATATAACGTTATACGCTACATGGTAATACTATATAACGTTATACGTTATAACGTATTACTATATAACGTTATACGTTATAACGCAATACTATATAACGTTATACGTTACATGGTAATACTATATAACGTTATACGTTATAACGCAATACTATATAACGTTATTCGTTATAACGTAATACTATATAACGTTATACGTTACATGGTAATACTATATAACGTTATATGTTATAACGTAATACTATATAACGTTATACGTTATAACGTAATACTATATAACGTTATACGTTACATGGTAATACTATATAACGTTATACGTTATAACGTAATACTATATAACGTTATGCGTTATATTGTAATACTATATAACGTTATACGTCATAACGTAATACTATATAACGTTATACGTTATAACGCAATAGTATATAACGTTATACGTTATAAAGTAATACTATATAACGTTATACGTTATATGGTAATACTATATAACGTTATACGTTATATGGTAATACTATATAACGTTATACGTTATAACGTAATACTATATAACGTTATACGTTATATGGTAATACTATATATCGTTATACGTTATAACGTAATACTATATAACGTTATACGTTATAAAGTAATACTATATAACGTTATACGTTATATGGTAATACTATATAACGTTATACGTTATATGGTAATACTATATAACGTTATACGTTATATGGTAATACTATATAACGTTATACGTTATAGCGTAATACTATATAACGTTATACGTTATATGGTAATACTATATAACGTTATACGTTATATGGTAATACTATATAACGTTATACGTTATAACGTAATACTATATAACGTTATACGTTATAACGCAATACTATATAACGTTATTCGTTATGTGGTAATACTATATAACGTTATACGTTATAACGTAATACTATATAACGTTATACGTTATAACGTAATACTATATAACGTTATACGTTATATGGTAATACTATATAACGTTATACGTTATAACGTAATACTATATATCGTTATACGTTATAAAGTAATACTATATAACGTTCTACGTTATATGGTAATACTATATAACGTTATACGTTATAACGTATTACTATATAACGTTATACGTTATAACGCAATACTATATAACGTTATACGTTACATGGTAATACTATATAACGTTATACATTATATGGTATTGCTATATAACCTTATACGTTATATCGCAGTACTATATAACGTTATACGTTACATGGTAATACTATATAACGTTATACGTTATAACGTATTACTATATAACGTTATACGTTATAACGCAATACTATATAACGTTATACGTTACATGGTAATACTATATAACGTTATACGTTATAACGCAATACTATATAACGTTATTCGTTATAACGTAATACTATATAACGTTATACGTTACATGGTAATACTATATAACGTTATATGTTATAACGTAATACTATATAACGTTATACGTTATATGGTAATACTATATAACGCTATCCGTTATATGGTAATGCTATATAACGTTATACGTTATAACGTAATACTATATAACGTTATGCGTTATATTGTAATACTATATAACGTTATACGTCATAACGTAATACTATATAACGTTATACGTTATAACGCAATAGTATATAACGTTATACGTTATATGGTAATGCTATATAACGTTATACGTTATAACGTAATACTATATAACGTTATACGTTATAACGTAATACTATATAACGTTATACGTTATATGGTAATACTATATAACGTTATACGTTATAACGTAATACTATATATCGTTATACGTTATAACGTAATACTATATAACGTTATACGTTATAAAGTAATACTATATAACGTTATACGTTATATGGTAATACTATATAACGTTATACGTTATAACGTAATACTATATATCGTTATACGTTATAAAGTAATACTATATAACGTTATACGTTACATGGTAATACTATATAACGTTATACGTTATAACGCAATACTATATAACGTTATTCGTTATAACGTAATACTATATAACGTTATACGTTACATGGTAATACTATATAACGTTATACGTTATAACGTAATACTATATAACGTTATACGTTATAACGTAATACTATATAACGTTATACGTTATAACGTAATACTATATAACGTTATACGTTACATGGTAATACTATATAACGTTATACGTTATAACGTAATACTATATAACGTTATGCGTTATATTGTAATACTATGTAACGTTATACGTCATAACGTAATACTATATAACGTTATACGTTATAACGCAATAGTATATAACGTTATACGTTATAACGCAATACTATATAACGTTATACGTTACATGGTAATACTATATAACGCTATACGTTATAACGCAATACTATATAACGTTATTCGTTATAACGTAATACTATATAACGTTATACGTTACATGGTAATACTATATAACGTTATACGTTATAACGTAATACTATATAACGTTATACGTTATAACGTAATACTATATAACGTTATACGTTACATGGTAATACTATATAACGTTATACGTTATATGGTAGTACTATATAACGTTATACGTTATAACGCAATACTATATAACGTTATTCGTTATAACGTAATACTATATAACGTTATACGATACATGGTAATACTATATAACGTTATACGTTATAACGTAATACTATATAACGTTATACGTTATAACGTAATACTATATAACGTTATACGTTATAACGCAATACTATATAACGTTATACGTTACATGGTAATACTATATAACGTTATACGTTATAACGCAATACTATATAACGTTATTCGTTATAACGTAATACTATATAACGTTATACGTTACATGGTAATACTATATAACGTTATACGTTATAACGTAATACTATATAACGTTATACGTTATAACGCAATAGTATATAACGTTATACGTTATAACGCAATACTATATAACGTTATACGTTACATGGTAATACTATATAACGTTATACGTTATAACGCAATACTATATAACGTTATTCGTTATAACGTAATACTATATAACGTTATACGTTACATGGTAATACTATATAACGTTATACGTTATAACGTAATACTATATAACGTTATACGTTATAACGTAATACTATATAACGTTATACGTTACATGGTAATACTATATAACGTTATACGTTATATGGTAGTACTATATAACGTTATACGTTATAACGCAATACTATATAACGTTATTCGTTATAACGTAATACTATATAACGTTATACGATACATGGTAATACTATATAACGTTATACGTTATAACGTAATACTATATAACGTTATACGTTATAACGTAATACTATATAACGTTATACGTTATAACGCAATACTATATAACGTTATACGTTACATGGTAATACTATATAACGTTATACGTTATAACGCAATACTATATAACGTTATTCGTTATAACGTAATACTATATAACGTTATACGTTACATGGTAATACTATATAACGTTATACGTTATAACGTAATACTATATAACGTTATACGTTATAACGTAATACTATATAACGTTATACGTTACATGGTAATACTATATAACGTTATACGTTATAACGTAATACTATATAACGTTATGCGTTATATTGTAATACTATATAACGTTATACGTCATAACGTAATACTATATAACGTTATACGTTATAACGTAATACTATATAACGTTATACGTTATATGGTAATACTATATAACGTTATACGTTATATGGTAATACTATATAACGTTATACGTTATAACGTAATACTATATAACGTTATACGTTATAACGTAATACTATATGACGTTATGCGTTATATTGTAATACTATATAACGTTATACGTCATAACGTAATACTATATAACGTTATACGTTATAACGCAATAGTATATAACGTTATACGTTATATGGTAATGCTATATAACGTTATACGTTATAACGTAATACTATATAACGTTATACGTTATATGGTAATACTATATAACGTTATCCGTTATATGGTAATGCTATATAACGTTATACGTTATAACGTAATACTATATAACGTTATACGTTATAACGTAATACTATATAACGTTATACGTTATATGGTAATACTATATAACGTTATACGTTATAACGTAATACTATATAACGTTATACGTTATAACGTAATACTATATAACGTTATACGTTATATGGTAATACTATATAACGTTATACGTTATAACGTAATACTATATAACGTTATACGTTACATGGTAATACTATATAACGTTATACGTTATATGGTAGTACTATATAACGTTATACGTTATAACGCAATACTATATAACGTTATTCGTTATAACGTAATACTATATAACGTTATACGATACATGGTAATACTATATAACGTTATACGTTATAACGTAATACTATATAACGTTATACGTTATAACGTAATACTATATAACGTTATACGTTATAACGCAATACTATATAACGTTATACGTTACATGGTAATACTATATAACGTTATACGTTATATGGTAATACTATATAACGTTATACGTTATAACGTAATACTATATATCGTTATACGTTATAACGTAATACTATATAACGTTATACGTTATAAAGTAATACTATATAACGTTATACGTTATATGGTAATACTATATAACGTTATACGTTATAACGTAATACTATATAACGTTATACGTTATAACGTAATACTATATGACGTTATGCGTTATATTGTAATACTATATAACGTTATACGTCATAACGTAATACTATATAACGTTATACGTTATAACGCAATAGTATATAACGTTATACGTTATATGGTAATGCTGTATAACGTTATACGTTATAACGTAATACTATATAACGTTATACGTTATATGGTAATACTATATAACGTTATCCGTTATATGGTAATGCTATATAACGTTATACGTTATAACGTAATACTATATAACGTTATACGTTATAACGTAATACTATATAACGTTATACGTTATATGGTAATACTATATAACGTTATACGTTATAACGTAATACTATATATCGTTATACGTTATAACGTAATACTATATAACGTTATACGTTATAACGTAATACTATATAACGTTATACGTTATATGGTAATACTATATAACGTTATACGTTATAACGTAATACTATATAACGTTATACGTTATAACGTAATACTATATAACGTTATACGTTATATTGTAATACTATATAACGTTATACGTCATAACGTAATACTATATAACGTTATACGTTATAACGCAATAGTATATAACGTTATACGTTATATGGTAATGCTATATAACGTTATACGTTATAACGTAATACTATATAACGTTATACGTTATATGGTAATACTATATAACGTTATACGTTATAACGTAATACTATATAACGTTATACGTTATATGGTAATACTCTATAACGTTATACGTTATAACGTAATACTATATAACGTTATACGTTATATGGTAATACTATATAACGTTATACGTTATAACGTAATACTATATATCGTTATACGTTATAACGTAATACTATATAACGTTATACGTTATATGGTAATACTATATAACGTTATACGTTATATGGTAATACTCTATAACGTTATACGTTATAACGTAATACTATATATCGTTATACGTTATAACGTAATACTATATAACGTTATACGTTATATGGTAATGCTATATAACGTTATACGTTATAACGTAATACTATATAACGTTATACGTTATATGGTAATACTATATAACGTTATACGTTATAACGTAATACTATATAACGTTATACGTTATAACGTAATACTATATAACGTTATACGTTATATGGTAATACTATATAACGTTATACGTTATAACGTAATACTATATAACGTTATACGTTATAACGTAATATTATATAACGTTACACGTTATATGGTAATACTATATAACGTTATACGTTATAACGTAATACTATACAACGTTATACGTTATATGGTAATACTACATAACGTTATACGTTATAACGTAATACTATAAAACGTTATACGTTATATGGTAATACTATATAACGTTACACGTTATAACGTAATACTATATAACGTTATACGTTACATGGTAATAATATATAACGTTATACGTTATATGGTAATACTATATAACGTTATACGTTATATGGTAATACTATATAACGTTATACGTTATAACGTAATACTATATATCGTTATACGTTATAACGTAATACTATATAACGTTATACGTTATATGGTAATACTATATAACGTTATACGTTATATGGTAATACTATATAACGTTATACGTTATAACGTAATACTATATAACGTTATACGTTATAACGCAATACTATATAACGTTATTCGTTATGTGGTAATACTATATAACGTTATACGTTATAACGTAATACTATATAACGTTATACGTTATAACGTAATACTATATAACGTTATACGTTATATGGTAATACTATATAACGTTATACGTTATAACGTAATACTATATATCGTTATACGTTATAAAGTAATACTATATAACGTTCTACGTTATATGGTAATACTATATAACGTTATACGTTATAACGTATTACTATATAACGTTATACGTTATAACGCAATACTATATAACGTTATACGTTACATGGTAATACTATATAACGTTATACATTATATGGTATTGCTATATAACCTTATACGTTATATCGCAATACTATATAACGTTATACGTTATATGGTTATACTATATAACGTTATACGTTATATGGTAGTACTATATAACGTTATACGTTATAACGTAATACTATATAACGTTATACGTTATAACGTAATACTACATAACGTTATACGTTATATGGTAATGAAATATAACGTTATACGTTATAACGTAATACTATATAACGTTATACGTTATATGGTAATACTATATAACGTTATACGTTATATCGCAACACTATATAACGTTATACGCTACATGGTAATACTATATAACGTTATACGTTATAACGTATTACTATATAACGTTATACGTTATAACGCAATACTATATAACGTTATACGTTACATGGTAATACTATATAACGTTATACGTTATAACGCAATACTATATAACGTTATTCGTTATAACGTAATACTATATAACGTTATACGTTACATGGTAATACTATATAACGTTATACGTTATACGTTATATGGTAATACTATATAACGTTATCCGTTATATGTTAATGCTATATAACGTTATACGTTATAACGTAATACTATATAACGTTATACGTTATAACGCAATACTATATAACGTTATACGTTACATGGTAATACTATATAACGTTATACGTTATAACGCAATACTATATAACGTTATTCGTTATAACGTAATACTATATAACGTTATACGTTACATGGTAATACTATATAACGTTATACGTTATAACGTAATACTATATAACGTTATACGTTATATGGTAATACTATATAACGTTATACGTTATAACGTAATACTATATATCGTTATACGTTATAACGTAATACTATATAACGTTATACGTTATAAAGTAATACTATATAACGTTATACGTTATATGGTAATACTATATAACGTTATACGTTATAACGTAATACTATATATCGTTATACGTTATAAAGTAATACTATATAACGTTCTACGTTATATGGTAATACTATATAACGTTATACGTTATAACGTATTACTATATAACGTTATACGTTATAACGCAATACTATATAACGTTATACGTTACATGGTAATACTATATAACGTTATACATTATATGGTATTGCTATATAACCTTATACGTTATATCGCAATACTATATAACGTTATACGTTATATGGTTATACTATATAACGTTATACGTTATATGGTAGTACTATATAACGTTATACGTTATAACGTAATACTATATAACGTTATACGTTATAACGTAATACTACATAACGTTATACGTTATATGGTAATGAAATATAACGTTATACGTTATAACGTAATACTATATAACGTTATACGTTATATGGTAATACGATATAACGTTATACGTTATATCGCAACACTATATAACGTTATACGCTACATGGTAATACTATATAACGTTATACGTTATAACGTATTACTATATAACGTTATACGTTATAACGCAATACTATATAACGTTATACGTTACATGGTAATACTATATAACGTTATACGTTATGACGCAATACTATATAACGTTATTCGTTATAACGTAATACTATATAACGTTATACGTTTCATGGTAATACTATATAACGTTATACGTTATAACGTTATACGTTATATGGTAATACTATATAACGTTATCCGTTATATGGTAATGCTATATAACGTTATACGTTATAACGTAATACTATATAACGTTATACGTTATAACGCAATACTATATAACGTTATACGTTACATGGTAATACTATATAACGTTATACATTATATGGTATTGCTATATAACCTTATACGTTATATCGCAATACTATATAACGTTATACGTTATATGGTTATACTATATAACGTTATACGTTATATGGTAGTACTATATAACGTTATACGTTATAACGTAATACTATATAACGTTATACGTTATAACGTAATACTACATAACGTTATACGTTATATGGTAATGAAATATAACGTTATACGTTATAACGTAATACTATATAACGTTATACGTTATATGGTAATACTATATAACGTTATACGTTATATCGCAACACTATATAACGTTATACGCTACATGGTAATACTATATAACGTTATACGTTATAACGTATTACTATATAACGTTATACGTTATAACGCAATACTATATAACGTTATACGTTACATGGTAATACTATATAACGTTATACGTTATAACGCAATACTATATAACGTTATTCGTTATAACGTAATACTATATAACGTTATACGTTACATGGTAATACTATATAACGTTATACGTTATAACGCAATACTATATAACGTTATTCGTTATAACGTAATACTATATAACGTTATACGTTACATGGTAATACTATATAACGTTATACGTTATAACGTAATACTATATAACGTTATACGTTATATGGTAATACTATATAACGTTATACGTTATAACGTAATACTATATATCGTTATACGTTATAACGTAATACTATATAACGTTATACGTTATATGGTAATACTATATAACGTTATACGTTATAACGTAATACTATATATCGTTATACGTTATAAAGTAATA
The DNA here is from genome assembly GCF_040668555.2 of Bombus flavifrons. Lineage (NCBI taxonomy): Eukaryota > Metazoa > Arthropoda > Insecta > Hymenoptera > Apidae > Bombus > Bombus flavifrons. The sequence goes on along the minus strand of NW_027184792.1, from coordinate 90,064 downwards.
CTATATAACGTTATACGTTACATGGTAATACTATATAACGTTATACGTTATACGTTATATGGTAATACTATATAACGTTATCCGTTATATGTTAATGCTATATAACGTTATTCGTTATAACGTAATACTATATAACGTTATACGTTACATGGTAATACTATATAACGTTATACGTTATAACGTAATACTATATAACGTTATACGTTATATGGTAATACTATATAACGTTATACGTTATAACGTAATACTATATATCGTTATACGTTATAACGTAATACTATATAACGTTATACGTTATATGGTAATACTATATAACGTTATACGTTATAACGTAATACTATATAACGTTATACGTTATAACGCAATACTATATAACGTTATACGTTACATGGTAATACTATATAACGTTATACGTTATAACGCAATACTATATAACGTTATTCGTTATAACGTAATACTATATAACGTTATACGTTACATGGTAATACTATATAACGTTATACGTTATAACGTAATACTATATAACGTTATACGTTACATGGTAATACTATATAACGTTATACGTTATAACGTAATACTATATAACGTTATGCGTTATATTGTAATACTATATAACGTTATACGTCATAACGTAATACTATATAACGTTATACGTTATAACGCAATAGTATATAACGTTATACGTTATATGGTAATGCTATATAACGTTATACGTTATAACGTAATACTATATAACGTTATACGTTATAACGTAATACTATATAACGTTATACGTTATATGGTAATACTATATAACGTTATACGTTATAACGTAATACTATATATCGTTATACGTTATAACGTAATACTATATAACGTTATACGTTATAACGTAATACTATATGACGTTATGCGTTATATTGTAATACTATATAACGTTATACGTCATAACGTAATACTATATAACGTTATACGTTATAACGCAATAGTATATAACGTTATACGTTATATGGTAATGCTATATAACGTTATACGTTATAACGTAATACTATATAACGTTATACGTTATATGGTAATACTACATAACGTTATACGTTATAACGTAATACTATAAAACGTTATACGTTATATGGTAATACTATATAACGTTACACGTTATAACGTAATACTATATAACGTTATACGTTACATGGTAATACTATATAACGTTATACGTTATATGGTAATACTATATAACGTTATACGTTATATGGTAATACTATATAACGTTATACGTTATAACGTAATACTATATATCGTTATACGTTATAACGTAATACTATATAACGTTATACGTTATATGGTAATACTATATAACGTTATACGTTATATGGTAATACTATATAACGTTATACGTTATAACGTAATACTATATAACGTTATACGTTATAACGCAATACTATATAACGTTATTCGTTATGTGGTAATACTATATAACGTTATACGTCATAACGTAATACTATATAACGTTATACGTTATAACGCAATAGTATATAACGTTATACGTTATATGGTAATGCTATATAACGTTATACGTTATAACGTAATACTATATAACGTTATACGTTATATGGTAATACTATATAACGTTATACGTTATAACGTAATACTATATAACGTTATACGTTATATGGTAATACTCTATAACGTTATACGTTATAACGTAATACTATATAACGTTATACGTTATATGGTAATACTATATAACGTTATACGTTATAACGTAATACTATATATCGTTATACGTTATAACGTAATACTATATAACGTTATACGTTATATGGTAATACTATATAACGTTATACGTTATATGGTAATACTCTATAACGTTATACGTTATAACGTAATACTATATATCGTTATACGTTATAACGTAATACTATATAACGTTATACGTTATATGGTAATGCTATATAACGTTATACGTTATAACGTAATACTATATAACGTTATACGTTATATGGTAATACTATGTAACGTTATACGTTATAACGTAATACTATATAACGTTATACGTTATAACGTAATACTATATAACGTTATACGTTATATGGTAATACTATATAACGTTATACGTTATAACGTAATACTATATAACGTTATACGTTATAACGTAATATTATATAACGTTACACGTTATATGGTAATACTATATAACGTTATACGTTATAACGTAATACTATACAACGTTATACGTTATATAGTAATACTACATAACGTTATACGTTATAACGTAATACTATAAAACGTTATACGTTATATGGTAATACTATATAACGTTACACGTTATAACGTAATACTATATAACGTTATACGTTACATGGTAATACTATATAACGTTATACGTTATATGGTAATACTATATAACGTTATACGTTATATGGTAATACTATATAACGTTATACGTTATAACGTAATACTATATATCGTTATACGTTATAACGTAATACTATATAACGTTATACGTTATATGGTAATACTATATAACGTTATACGTTATATGGTAATACTATATAACGTTATACGTTATAACGTAATACTATATAACGTTATACGTTATAACGCAATACTATATAACGTTATTCGTTATGTGGTAATACTATATAACGTTATACGTTATAACGTAATACTATATAACGTTATACGTTATAACGTAATACTATATAACGTTATACGTTATATGGTAATACTATATAACGTTATACGTTATAACGTAATACTATATATCGTTATACGTTATAAAGTAATACTATATAACGTTCTACGTTATATGGTAATACTATATAACGTTATACGTTATAACGTATTACTATATAACGTTATACGTTATAACGCAATACTATATAACGTTATACGTTACATGGTAATACTATATAACGTTATACATTATATGGTATTGCTATATAACCTTATACGTTATATCGCAATACTATATAACGTTATACGTTATATGGTTATACTATATAACGTTATAAGTTATATGGTAGTACTATATAACGTTATACGTTATAACGTAATACTATATAACGTTATACGTTATAACGTAATACTACATAACGTTATACGTTATATGGTAATGAAATATAACGTTATACGTTATAACGTAATACTATATAACGTTATACGTTATATGGTAATACTATGTAACGTTATACGTTATATCGCAACACTATATAACGTTATACGCTACATGGTAATACTATATAACGTTATACGTTATAACGTATTACTATATAACGTTATACGTTATAACGCAATACTATATAACGTTATACGTTACATGGTAATACTATATAACGTTATACGTTATAACGCAATACTATATAACGTTATTCGTTATAACGTAATACTATATAACGTTATACGTTACATGGTAATACTATATAACGTTATACGTTATACGTTATATGGTAATACTATATAACGTTATCCGTTATATGTTAATGCTATATAACGTTATACGTTATAACGTAATACTATATAACGTTATACGTTATAACGCAATACTATATAACGTTATACGTTACATGGTAATACTATATAACGTTATACGTTATAACGCAATACTATATAACGTTATTCGTTATAACGTAATACTATATAACGTTATACGTTACATGGTAATACTATATAACGTTATACGTTATAACGTAATACTATATAACGTTATACGTCATAACGTAATACTATATAACGTTATACGTTATAACGCAATAGTATATAACGTTATACGTTATATGGTAATGCTATATAACGTTATACGTTATAACGTAATACTATATAACGTTATACGTTATATGGTAATACTATATAACGTTATACGTTATAGCGTAATACTATATAACGTTATACGTTATATGGTAATACTCTATAACGTTATACGTTATAACGTAATACTATATAACGTTATACGTTATATGGTAATACTATATAACGTTATACGTTAGAACGTAATACTATATATCGTTATACGTTATAACGTAATACTATATAACGTTATACGTTATAACGTAATACTATATAACGTTATACGTTACATGGTAATACTATATAACGTTATACGTTATAACGTAATACTATATAACGTTATACGTTATATGGTAATACTATATAACGTTATACGTTATAACGTAATACTATATATCGTTATACGTTATAACGTAATACTATATAACGTTATACGTTATAACGTAATACTATATAACGTTATACGTTACATGGTAATACTATATAACGTTATACGTTATAACGTAATACTATATATCGTTATACGTTATAACGTAATACTATATAACGTTATACGTTATAACGTAATACTATATAACGTTATACGTTATATGGTTATACTATATAACGTTATACGTTATATGGTAATACTATATAACGTTATACGTTATAAGTAATACTATATAACGTTATACGTTATATGGTAATACTATATAACGTTATACGTTATAACGTAATACCATATATCGTTATACGTTATAACGTAATACTATATAACGTTATCCGTTATATGGTAATGCTATATAACGTTATAACATAATACTATATAACGTTATACGTTATATGGTAATACTATATAACGTTATACATTATATGGTAATGCTATATAACGTTATACGTTATATCGCAATACTATATAACGTTATACGTTATATGGTAATACTATATAACGTTATACGTTATAACGTAATACTATATAACGTTATACGTTGTATGGTTATACTATATAACGTTATACGTTATATGGTAATACTATATAACGTTATACGTTATAACGTAATACTATATAACGTTATACGTTATAACGTAATACTACATAACGTTATACGTTATATGGTAATGCTATATAACGTTATAACATAATACTATATAACGTTATACGTTATATGGTAATACTATATAACGTTATACATTATATGGTAATGCTATATAACGTTATACGTTATATCGCAATACTATATAACGTTATACGTTATATGGTAATACTATATAACGTTATACGTTATATGGTAATACTATATAATGTTATACGTTATAACGTAATACTATATAACGTTATACGTTATAACGTAATACTATATAACGTTATACGTTATATGGTAATGCTATATAACGTTATACGTTATAACGTAATACTATATAACGTTATACGTTATATGGTAATGCTATATAACGTTATACGTTATAACGTAATACTATATAACGTTATACGTTATAACGTAATACTATATAACGTTATACGTTATATGGTAATACTATATAACGTTATACGTTATAACGTAATACTATATATCGTTATACGTTATAACGTAATACTATATAACGTTATACGTTATAACGTAATACTATATAACGTTATACGTTACATGGTAATACTATATAACGTTATACGTTATAACGTAATACTATATAACGTTATACGTTATATGGTAATACCATATAACGTTATACGTTATAACGTAATACTATATATCGTTATACGTTATAACGTAATACTATATAACGTTATACGTTATAACGTAATACTATATAACGTTATACGTTACATGGTAATACTATATAACCTTATACGTTATATGGTAATACTATATAACGTTATACGTTATAACGTAATACTATATAACGTTATACGTTATATGGTAATACTATATAACGTTATACGTTATAACGTAATACTATATATCGTTATACGTTATAACGTAATACTATATAACGTTATCCGTTATATGGTAATGCTATATAACGTTATACGTTATAACGTAATACTATATAACGTTATACGTTATAACGTAATACTATATAACGTTATACGTTATATGGTAATACTATATAACGTTATACGTTATAACGTAATACTATATAACGTTATACGTTGTATGGTTATACTATATAACGTTATACGTTATATGGTAATACTATATAACGTTATACGTTATAACGTAATACTATATAACGTTATACGTTATAACGTAATACTACATAACGTTATACGTTATATGGTAATGCTATATAACGTTATAACATAATACTATATAACGTTATACGTTATATGGTAATACTATATAACGTTATACATTATATGGTAATGCTATATAACGTTATACGTTATATCGCAATACTATATAACGTTATACGTTATATGGTAATACTATATAACGTTATACGTTATATGGTAATACTATATAATGTTATACGTTATAACGTAATACTATATAACGTTATACGTTATAACGTAATACTATATAACGTTATACGTTATATGGTAATGCTATATAACGTTATACGTTATAACGTAATACTATATAACGTTATACGTGATATGGTAATGCTATATAACGTTATACGTTATAACGTAATACTATATAACGTTATACGTTATAACGTAATACTATATAACGTTATACGTTATATGGTAATACTATATAACGTTATACGTTATAACGTAATACTATATAACGTTATACGTTATAACGTAATACTATATAACGTTATACGTTACATGGTAATACTATATAACGTTATACGTTATAACGTAATACTATATAACGTTATACGTTATATGGTAATACTATATAACGTTATCCGTTATATGGTAATGCTATATAACGTTATACGTTATAACGTAATACTATATAACGTTATACGTTATAACGTAATACTACATAACGTTATACGTTATATGGTAATGCTATATAACGTTATAACATAATACTATATAACGTTATACGTTATATGGTAATACTATATAACGTTATACATTATATGGTAATGCTATATAACGTTATACGTTATATCGCAATACTATATAACGTTATACGTTATATGGTAATACTATATAACGTTATACGTTATATGGTAATACTATATAATGTTATACGTTATAACGTAATACTATATAACGTTATACGTTATAACGTAATACTATATAACGTTATACGTTATATGGTAATGCTATATAACGTTATACGTTATAACGTAATACTATATAACGTTATACGTGATATGGTAATGCTATATAACGTTATACGTTATAACGTAATACTATATAACGTTATACGTTATAACGTAATACTATATAACGTTATACGTTGTATGGTTATACTATATAACGTTATACGTTATATGGTAATACTATATAACGTTATACGTTATAACGTAATACTATATAACGTTATACGTTATAACGTAATACTACATAACGTTATACGTTATATGGTAATGCTATATAACGTTATAACATAATACTATATAACGTTATACGTTATATGGTAATACTATATAATGTTATACGTTATAACGTAATACTATATAACGTTATACGTTATAACGTAATACTATATAACGTTATACGTTATATGGTAATGCTATATAACGTTATACGTTATAACGTAATACTATATAACGTTATACGTTATATGGTAATGCTATATAACGTTATACGTTATAACGTAATACTATATAACGTTATACGTTATAACGTAATACTATATAACGTTATACGTTATATGGTAATACTATATAACGTTATACGTTATAACGTAATACTATATATCGTTATACGTTATAACGTAATACTATATAACGTTATACGTTATAACGTAATACTATATAACGTTATACGTTACATGGTAATACTATATAACGTTATACGTTATAACGTAATACTATATAACGTTATACGTTATATGGTAATACCATATAACGTTATACGTTATAACGTAATACTATATATCGTTATACGTTATAACGTAATACTATATAACGTTATACGTTATAACGTAATACTATATAACGTTATACGTTACATGGTAATACTATATAACCTTATACGTTATATGGTAATACTATATAACGTTATACGTTATAACGTAATACTATATAACGTTATACGTTATATGGTAATACTATATAACGTTATACGTTATAACGTAATACTATATATCGTTATACGTTATAACGTAATACTATATAACGTTATCCGTTATATGGTAATGCTATATAACGTTATACGTTATAACGTAATACTATATAACGTTATACGTTATAACGTAATACTATATAACGTTATACGTTATATGGTAATACTATATAACGTTATACGTTATAACGTAATACTATATAACGTTATACGTTGTATGGTTATACTATATAACGTTATACGTTATATGGTAATACTATATAACGTTATACGTTATAACGTAATACTATATAACGTTATACGTTATAACGTAATACTACATAACGTTATACGTTATATGGTAATGCTATATAACGTTATAACATAATACTATATAACGTTATACGTTATATGGTAATACTATATAACGTTATACATTATATGGTAATGCTATATAACGTTATACGTTATATCGCAATACTATATAACGTTATACGTTATATGGTAATACTATATAACGTTATACGTTATATGGTAATACTATATAATGTTATACGTTATAACGTAATACTATATAACGTTATACGTTATAACGTAATACTATATAACGTTATACGTTATATGGTAATGCTATATAACGTTATACGTTATAACGTAATACTATATAACGTTATACGTGATATGGTAATGCTATATAACGTTATACGTTATAACGTAATACTATATAACGTTATACGTTATAACGTAATACTATATAACGTTATACGTTATATGGTAATACTATATAACGTTATACGTTATAACGTAATACTATATAACGTTATACGTTATAACGTAATACTATATAACGTTATACGTTACATGGTAATACTATATAACGTTATACGTTATAACGTAATACTATATAACGTTATACGTTATATGGTAATACTATATAACGTTATCCGTTATATGGTAATGCTATATAACGTTATACGTTATAACGTAATACTATATAACGTTATACGTTATAACGTAATACTATATAACGTTATACGTTATATGGTAATACTATATAACGTTATACGTTATAACGTAATACTATATATCGTTATACGTTATAACGTAATACTATATAACGTTATACGTTATAACGTAATACTATATAACGTTATACGTTATAACGTAATACTACATAACGTTATACGTTATATGGTAATGCTATATAACGTTATACGTTATAACGTAATACTATATAACGTTATACGTTATCTGGTAATACTATATAACGTTATACGTTATAACGTAATACTATATAACGTTATACGTTATATGGTAATGCTATATAACGTTATACGTTATAACGTAATACTATATAACGTTATACGTTATAACGTAATACTATATAACGTTATACGTTATATGGTAATACTATATAACGTTATACGTTATAACGTAATACTATATAACGTTATACGTTATAACGTAATACTATATAACGTTATACGTTATCTGGTAATACTATATAACGTTATACGTTATCTGGTAATACTATATAACGTTATACGTTATAACGTAATACTATATAACGTTATACGTTATATGGTTATGCTATATAACGTTATACGTTATAACGTAATACTATATAACGTTATACGTTATAACGTAATACTATATAACGTTATACGTTATATGGTAATACTATATAACGTTATACGTTATAACGTAATACTATATAACGTTATACGTTATAACGTAATACTATATAACGTTATACGTTATATGGTAATACTATATAACGTTATACGTTATAACGTAATACGATATATCGTTATACGTTATAACGTAATACTATATAACGTTATACGTTATAACGTAATTCTATATAACGTTATACGTTATATGGTAAGGCTATATAACGTTATACGTTATAACATAATACTATATAACGTTATACGTTATATGGTAATACTATATAACGTTATACGTTCTAACGTAATACTATATAACGTTATACGTTATATGGTAATACTATATAACGTTATACGTTATAACGTAATACTATATATCGTTATACGTTATAACGTAATACTATATAACGTTATACGTTATAACGTAATACTATATAACGTTGTACGTTATATGGTAATACTATATAACGTTATACGTTATATGGTAATACTATATAACGTTATACGTTATAACGTAATACTATATATCGTTATACGTTATAACGTAATACTATATAACGTTATACGTTATATGGTAATACTATATAACGTTATACGTTATAACGTAATACTATATAACGTTATACGTTATAACGTAATGCTATATAACGTTATACGTTATAACGTAATACTATATATCGTTATACGTTATAACGTAATACTATATAACGTTCTACGTTATATGGTAATACTATATAACGTTATACGTTATAGCGTAATACTATATAACGTTATACGTTATATGGTAATACTATATAACGTTATACGTTATAACGTAATACTATGTAACGTTATACGTTATATGGTAATACTATATAACGTTATACGTCATAACGTAATACTATATAACGTTATACGTTATAACGTAATACTATATAACGTTATACGTTATATGGTAATACTATATAAAGTTATACGTTATAACGTAACACTATATAACGTTATACGATATATGGTAATACCATATAACGTTATACGTTATAACGTAATACTATATAACGTTATACGTTATAGGGTAATACTATATAACGTTATACGTTATATGGTAATACTATATAACGTTATACGTTATAACGTAATACTATATAACGTTATACGTTATAACGTAATACTATATATCGTTATACGTTATAACGTAATACTATATAACGTTATACGTTATATGGTAATACTATATAACGTTATACGTTATAACGTAATACTATATAACGTTATACGTTATAACGTAATGCTATATAACGTTATACGTTATAACGTAATACTATATATCGTTATACGTTATAACGTAATACTATATAACGTTCTACGTTATATGGTAATACTATATAACGTTATACGTTATAGCGTAATACTATATAACGTTATACGTTATATGGTAATACTATATAACGTTATACGTTATAACGTAATACTATGTAACGTTATACGTTATATGGTAATACTATATAACGTTATACGTCATAACGTAATACTATATAACGTTATACGTTATAACGTAATACTATATAACGTTATACGTTATATGGTAATACTATATAAAGTTATACGTTATAACGTAACACTATATAACGTTATACGATATATGGTAATACCATATAACGTTATACGTTATAACGTAATACTATATAACGTTATACGTTATAGGGTAATACTATATAACGTTATACGTTATAACGTATTACTATATAACGTTATACGTTACATGGTAATACTATACAACGTTATACGTTATATGGTAATACTATATAACGTTATACGTCATATGGTAATACGATATAACGTTATACGTTATAACGTAATAATATATAGCGTTATACGTTACATGGTAATACTATATAACGTTCTACGTTATAACGTAATACTATATAACGTTATACGTTATAGGGTAATACTATATAACGTTATACGTTATAACGTATTACTATATAACGTTATACGTTACATGGTAATACTATACAACGTTATACGTTATATGGTAATACTATATAACGTTATACGTTATAACGTAATACTATATAACGTTATACGTTATAACGTATTACTATATAACGTTATACGTCATAACGTAATACTATATAATGTTATACGTTATAAAGTAATACTATATAACGCTATACGTTATAGCGTAATACTATATAACGTTATACGTTATATGGTAATACTATATAACGTTATACGTTATAACGTAATACTATGTAACGTTATACGTTATATGGTAATACTATATAACGTTATACGTCATAACGTAATACTATATAACGTTATACGTTATAACGTAATACTATATAACGTTATACGTTATATGGTAATACTATATAAAGTTATACGTTATAACGTAACACTATATAACGTTATACGATATATGGTAATACCATATAACGTTATACGTTATAACGTAATACTATATAACGTTATACGTTATAGGGTAATACTATATAACGTTATACGTTATATGGTAATACTATATAACGTTATACGTTATAACGTAATACTATATAACGTTATACGTTATAACGTAATACTATATATCGTTATACGTTATAACGTAATACTATATAACGTTATACGTTATATGGTAATACTATATAACGTTATACGTTATAACGTAATACTATATAACGTTATACGTTATAACGTAATGCTATATAACGTTATACGTTATAACGTAATACTATATATCGTTATACGTTATAACGTAATACTATATAACGTTCTACGTTATATGGTAATACTATATAACGTTATACGTTATAGCGTAATACTATATAACGTTATACGTTATATGGTAATACTATATAACGTTATACGTTATAACGTAATACTATGTAACGTTATACGTTATATGGTAATACTATATAACGTTATACGTCATAACGTAATACTATATAACGTTATACGTTATAACGTAATACTATATAACGTTATACGTTATATGGTAATACTATATAAAGTTATACGTTATAACGTAACACTATATAACGTTATACGATATATGGTAATACCATATAACGTTATACGTTATAACGTAATACTATATAACGTTATACGTTATAGGGTAATACTATATAACGTTATACGTTATAACGTATTACTATATAACGTTATACGTTACATGGTAATACTATACAACGTTATACGTTATATGGTAATACTATATAACGTTATACGTCATATGGTAATACGATATAACGTTATACGTTATAACGTAATAATATATAGCGTTATACGTTACATGGTAATACTATATAACGTTCTACGTTATAACGTAATACTATATAACGTTATACGTTATAGGGTAATACTATATAACGTTATACGTTATAACGTATTACTATATAACGTTATACGTTACATGGTAATACTATACAACGTTATACGTTATATGGTAATACTATATAACGTTATACGTTATAACGTAATACTATATAACGTTATACGTTATAACGTATTACTATATAACGTTATACGTCATAACGTAATACTATATAATGTTATACGTTATAAAGTAATACTATATAACGCTATACGTTATATGGTAATTCTATATAACGTTATACGTTATAACATAATACTATATAACGTTATACGTCATAACGTAATACTATATAATGTTATACGTTATAACGTAATACTATATAACGTTCTACGTTATATGGTAATACTATATAACGTTATACGTTATAACGTATTACTATATAACGTTATACGTTATATGGTAATACTATATAGCGTTATACGTTATAACGTAATATTATATAACGTTATACGTTATAACGCAATTCTATATAACGTTATTCGTTATGTGGTAATACTATATAACGTTATACGTTATATGGTAATACTATATAATGTTATACGTTATATGGTAATGCTATATAACGTTATACGTTATAACGTAATACTATATATCGTTATACGTTATAACGTAATACTATATAACGTTCTACGTTATATGGTAATACTATATAACGTTATACGTTATAACGTATTACTATATAACGCTATACGTTATAACGTAATACTATATAACGTTATACGTTATAACGCAATACTATATAACGTTATACGTTACATGGTAATACTATACAACGTTATACGTTATATGGTAATACTATATAACGTTATACGTCATATGGTAATACGATATAACGTTATACGTTATAACGTAATAATATATAGCGTTATACGTTACATGGTAATACTATATAACGTTATACGTTATAACGTAATACTATATGACGTTATACGTTATAACGTAATACTATGTAACGTTATACGTTATATGGTAATACTATATAACGTTATACGTTATAACGTAATACTATATAACGCTATACGTAATATGGTAATTCTATGTAACGTTATACGTTATAACGTAATACTATATAACGTTATACGTTACATGGTAATACTATATAACGTTATACGTTATAACGTAATACTATATAACGTTATACGTTATGACGTAATACTATATAACGTTATACGTTATATGGTATTGCTATATAACGTTATACGTTATATGGTAATACTATATAACGTTATACGTTATATGGTAATACGATATAACGTTATACGTTATATGGTAATACTATATAACGTTATACGTTATAACGTAATACTATATATCGTTATACGTTATAACGTAATACTATATAACGTTCTACGTTATATGGTAATACTATATAACGTTATACGTTATAGCGTAATACTATATAACGTTATACGTTATATGGTAATACTATATAACGTTATACGTTATAACGTAATACTATATAACGTTATACGTTATATTGTAATACTATATAACGTTATACGTCATAACGTAATACTATATAACGTTATACGTTATAACGCAATAGTATATAACGTTATACGTTATATGGTAATGCTATATAACGTTATACGTTATAACGTAATACTATATAACGTTATACGTTATATGGTAATACTATATAACGTTATACGTTATAACGTAATACTATATAACGTTATACGTTATATGGTAATACTCTATAACGTTATACGTTATAACGTAATACTATATAACGTTATACGTTATAACGTAATACTATATATCGTTATACGTTATAACGTAATACTATATAACGTTATACGTTATATGGTAATACTATATAACGTTATACGTTATATGGTAATACTCTATAACGTTATACGTTATAACGTAATACTATATATCGTTATACGTTATAACGTAATACTATATAACGTTATACGTTATATGGTAATGCTATATAACGTTATACGTTATAACGTAATACTATATAACGTTATACGTTATATGGTAATACTATATAACGTTATACGTTATAACGTAATACTATATAACGTTATACGTTATAACGTAATACTATATAACGTTATACGTTATATGGTAATACTATATAGCGTTATACGTTATAACGTAATACTATATAACGTTATACGTTATAACGTAATATTATATAACGTTACACGTTATATGGTAATACTATATAACGTTATACGTTATAACGTAATACTATACAACGTTATACGTTATATGGTAATACTACATAACGTTATACGTTATAACGTAATACTATAAAACGTTATACGTTATATGGTAAAACTATATAACGTTACACGTTATAACGTAATACTATATAACGTTATACGTTACATGGTAATACTATATAACGTTATACGTTATATGGTAATACTATATAACGTTATACGTTATATGGTAATACTATATAACGTTATACGTTATAACGTAATACTATATAACGTTATACGTTATATGGTAATACTATATAACGTTATACGTTATATGGTAATACTATATAACGTTATACGTTATAACGTAATACTATATATCGTTATACGTTATAACGTAATACTATATAACGTTATACGTTATATGGTAATACTATATAACGTTATACGTTATAACGTAATACTATATAACGTTATACGTTATAACGTAATACTATATAACGTTATACGTTATATGGTAATACTATATAACGTTATACGCTATAACGTAATACTATATAACGTTATACGTTATAACGTATTACTATATAACGTTATACGTTATATGGTAATACTATATAGCGTTATACGTTATAACGTAATATTATATAACGTTATACGTTATAACGCAATTCTATATAACGTTATTCGTTATGTGGTAATACTATATAACGTTATACGTTATATGGTAATACTATATAATGTTATACGTTATATGGTAATGCTATATAACGTTATACGTTATAACGTAATACTATATATCGTTATACGTTATAACGTAATACTATATAACGTTCTACGTTATATGGTAATACTATATAACGTTATACGTTATAACGTATTACTATATAACGCTATACGTTATAACGTAATACTATATAACGTTATACGTTATAACGCAATACTATATAACGTTATACGTTACATGGTAATACTATACAACGTTATACGTTATATGGTAATACTATATAACGTTATACGTCATATGGTAATACGATATAACGTTATACGTTATAACGTAATAATATATAGCGTTATACGTTACATGGTAATACTATATAACGTTATACGTTATAACGTAATACTATATGACGTTATACGTTATAACGTAATACTATGTAACGTCATACGTTATATGGTAATACTATATAACGTTATACGTTATAACGTAATACTATATAACGCTATACGTTATATGGTAATTCTATATAACGTTATACGTTATAACGTAATACTATATAACGTTATACGTTACATGGTAATACTATATAACGTTATACGTTATAACGTAATACTATATAACGTTATACGTTATAACGTAATACTATATAACGTTATACGTTATATGGTATTGCTATATAACGTTATACGTTATATGGTAATACTATATAACGTTATACGTTATATGGTAATACGATATAACGTTATACGTTATATGGTAATACTATATAACGTTATACGTTATAACGTAATACTATATAACGTTATACGTTATATGGTAATACTCTATAACGTTATACGTTATAACGTAATACTATATAACGTTATACGTTATAACGTAATACTATATATCGTTATACGTTATAACGTAATACTATATAACGTTATACGTTATATGGTAATACTATATAACGTTATACGTTATATGGTAATACTCTATAACGTTATACGTTATAACGTAATACTATATATCGTTATACGTTATAACGTAATACTATATAACGTTATACGTTATATGGTAATGCTATATAACGTTATACGTTATAACGTAATACTATATAACGTTATACGTTATATGGTAATACTATATAACGTTATACGTTATAACGTAATACTATATAACGTTATACGTTATAACGTAATACTATATAACGTTATACGTTATATGGTAATACTATATAACGTTATACGTTATAACGTAATACTATATAACGTTATACGTTATAACGTAATATTATATAACGTTACACGTTATATGGTAATACTATATAACGTTATACGTTATAACGTAATACTATACAACGTTATACGTTATATGGTAATACTACATAACGTTATACGTTATAACGTAATACTATAAAACGTTATACGTTATATGGTAATACTACATAACGTTATACGTTATAACGTAATACTATAAAACGTTATACGTTATATGGTAAAACTATATAACGTTACACGTTATAACGTAATACTATATAACGTTATACGTTACATGGTAATACTATATAACGTTATACGTTATATGGTAATACTATATAACGTTATACGTTATATGGTAATACTATATAACGTTATACGTTATAACGTAATACTATATAACGTTATACGTTATATGGTAATACTATATAACGTTATACGTTATATGGTAATACTATATAGCGTTATACGTTATAACGTAATATTATATAACGTTATACGTTATAACGCAATTCTATATAACGTTATTCGTTATGTGGTAATACTATATAACGTTATACGTTATATGGTAATACTATATAATGTTATACGTTATATGGTAATGCTATATAACGTTATACGTTATAACGTAATACTATATATCGTTATACGTTATAACGTAATACTATATAACGTTCTACGTTATATGGTAATACTATATAACGTTATACGTTATAACGTATTACTATATAACGCTATACGTTATAACGTAATACTATATAACGTTATACGTTATAACGCAATACTATATAACGTTATACATTACATGGTAATACTATACAACGTTATACGTTATATGGTAATACTATATAACGTTATACGTTATAACGTAATACTATATAACGTTATACGTTATAACGTAATATTATATAACGTTACACGTTATATGGTAATACTATATAACGTTATACGTTATAACGTAATACTATACAACGTTATACGTTATATGGTAATACTACATAACGTTATACGTTATAACGTAATACTATAAAACGTTATACGTTATATGGTAAAACTATATAACGTTACACGTTATAACGTAATACTATATAACGTTATACGTTACATGGTAATACTATATAACGTTATACGTTATATGGTAATACTATATAACGTTATACGTTATATGGTAATACTATATAACGTTATACGTTATAACGTAATACTATATAACGTTATACGTTATATGGTAATACTCTATAACGTTATACGTTATAACGTAATACTATATAACGTTATACGTTATAACGTAATACTATATATCGTTATACGTTATAACGTAATACTATATAACGTTATACGTTATATGGTAATACTATATAACGTTATACGTTATATGGTAATACTCTATAACGTTATACGTTATAACGTAATACTATATATCGTTATACGTTATAACGTAATACTATATAACGTTATACGTTATATGGTAATGCTATATAACGTTATACGTTATAACGTAATACTATATAACGTTATACGTTATATGGTAATACTATATAACGTTATACGTTATAACGTAATACTATATAACGTTATACGTTATAACGTAATACTATATAACGTTATACGTTATATGGTAATACTATATAACGTTATACGTTATAACGTAATACTATATAACGTTATACGTTATAACGTAATATTATATAACGTTACACGTTATATGGTAATACTATATAACGTTATACGTTATAACGTAATACTATACAACGTTATACGTTATATGGTAATACTACATAACGTTATACGTTATAACGTAATACTATAAAACGTTATACGTTATATGGTAAAACTATATAACGTTACACGTTATAACGTAATACTATATAACGTTATACGTTACATGGTAATACTATATAACGTTATACGTTATATGGTAATACTATATAACGTTATACGTTATATGGTAATACTATATAACGTTATACGTTATAACGTAATACTATATAACGTTATACGTTATATGGTAATACTATATAACGTTATACGTTATATGGTAATACTATATAACGTTATACGTTATAACGTAATACTATATATCGTTATACGTTATAACGTAATACTATATAACGTTATACGTTATATGGTAATACTATATAACGTTATACGTTATATGGTAATACTATATAACGTTATACGTTATAACGTAATACTATATAACGTTATACGTTATAACGTAATACTATATAACGTTATACGTTATATGGTAATACTATGTAACGTTATACGTTATAACGTAATACTATATATCGTTATACGTTATAAAGTAATACTATATAACGTTCTACGTTATATGGTAATACTATATAACGTTATACGTTATAACGTATTACTATATAACGTTATACGTTATAACGCAATACTATATAACGTTATACGTTACATGGTAATACTATATAACGTTATACATTATATGGTATTGCTATATAACCTTATACGTTATATCGCAATACTATATAACGTTATACGTTATATGGTTATACTATATAACGTTATACGTTATATGGTAGTACTATATAACGTTATACGTTATAACGTAATACTATATAACGTTATACGTTATAACGTAATACTACATAACGTTATACGTTATATGGTAATCAAATATAACGTTATACGTTATAACGTAATACTATATAACGTTATACGTTACATGGTAATACTATATAACGTTATACGTTATAACGTAATACTATATAACGTTATGCGTTATATTGTAATACTATATAACGTTATACGTCATAACGTAATACTATATAACGTTATACGTTATAACGCAATAGTATATAACGTTATACGTTATATGGTAATGCTATATAACGTTATACGTTATAACGTAATACTATATAACGTTATACGTTATAACGTAATACTATATAACGTTATACGTTATATGGTAATACTATATAACGTTATACGTTATAACGTAATACTATATAACGTTATACGTTATAACGTAATACTATATATCGTTATACGTTATAACGTA
This sequence comes from Bombus flavifrons, assembly GCF_040668555.2. Classification (NCBI taxonomy): domain Eukaryota; kingdom Metazoa; phylum Arthropoda; class Insecta; order Hymenoptera; family Apidae; genus Bombus; species Bombus flavifrons. The sequence continues at coordinate 69,966 of NW_027184792.1, read as the reverse complement.
ATACTATATAACGTTATACGTTATAAAGTAATACTATATAACGTTATACGTTATATGGTAATACTATATAACGTTATACGTTATAACGTAATACTATATAACGTTATGCGTTATATTGTAATACTATATAACGTTATACGTCATAACGTAATACTATATAACGTTATACGTTATAACGCAATAGTATATAACGTTATACGTTATATGGTAATGCTATATAACGTTATACGTTATAACGTAATACTATATAACGTTATACGTTATATGGTAATACTATATAACGTTATACGTTATAACGTAATACTATATAACGTTATACGTTATAACGTAATATTATATAACGTTACACGTTATATGGTAATACTATATAACGTTATACGTTATAACGTAATACTATACAACGTTATACGTTATATGGTAATACTACATAACGTTATACGTTATAACGTAATACTATAAAACGTTATACGTTATATGGTAAAACTATATAACGTTACACGTTATAACGTAATACTATATAACGTTATACGTTACATGGTAATACTATATAACGTTATACGTTATATGGTAATACTATATAACGTTATACGTTATATGGTAATACTATATAACGTTATACGTTATAACGTAATACTATATAACGTTATACGTTATATGGTAATACTATATAACGTTATACGTTATATGGTAATACTATATAACGTTATACGTTATAACGTAATACTATATATCGTTATACGTTATAACGTAATACTATATAACGTTATACGTTATATGGTAATACTATATAACGTTATACGTTATATGGTAATACTATATAACGTTATACGTTATAACGTAATACTATATAACGTTATACGTTATAACGTAATACTATATAACGTTATACGTTATATGGTAATACTATGTAACGTTATACGTTATAACGTAATACTATATATCGTTATACGTTATAAAGTAATACTATATAACGTTCTACGTTATATGGTAATACTATATAACGTTATACGTTATAACGTATTACTATATAACGTTATACGTTATAACGCAATACTATATAACGTTATACGTTACATGGTAATACTATATAACGTTATACATTATATGGTATTGCTATATAACCTTATACGTTATATCGCAATACTATATAACGTTATACGTTATATGGTTATACTATATAACGTTATACGTTATATGGTAGTACTATATAACGTTATACGTTATAACGTAATACTATATAACGTTATACGTTATAACGTAATACTACATAACGTTATACGTTATATGGTAATCAAATATAACGTTATACGTTATAACGTAATACTATATAACGTTATACGTTACATGGTAATACTATATAACGTTATACGTTATAACGTAATACTATATAACGTTATGCGTTATATTGTAATACTATATAACGTTATACGTCATAACGTAATACTATATAACGTTATACGTTATAACGCAATAGTATATAACGTTATACGTTATATGGTAATGCTATATAACGTTATACGTTATAACGTAATACTATATAACGTTATACGTTATAACGTAATACTATATAACGTTATACGTTATATGGTAATACTATATAACGTTATACGTTATAACGTAATACTATATAACGTTATACGTTATAACGTAATACTATATATCGTTATACGTTATAACGTAATACTATATAACGTTATACGTTATAAAGTAATACTATATAACGTTATACGTTATATGGTAATACTATATAACGTTATACGTTATAACGTAATACTATATAACGTTATGCGTTATATTGTAATACTATATAACGTTATACGTCATAACGTAATACTATATAACGTTATACGTTATAACGCAATAGTATATAACGTTATACGTTATATGGTAATGCTATATAACGTTATACGTTATAACGTAATACTATATAACGTTATACGTTATATGGTAATACTATATAACGTTATACGTTATATGGTAATACTATATAACGTTATACGTTATATGGTAATACTCTATATCGTTATACGTTATAACGTAATACTATATAACGTTATACGTTATATGGTAATACTATATAACGTTATACGTTATAACGTAATACTATATAACGTTATACGTTACATGGTAATACTATATAACGTTATACGTTATAACGTAATACTATATAACGTTATACGTTATATGGTAATACTATATAACGTTATACGTTATAACGTAATACTATATATCGTTATACGTTATAACGTAATACTATATAACGTTATACGTTATAACGTAATACTATATAACGTTATACGTTACATGGTAATACTATATAACGTTATACGTTATAACGTAATACTATATATCGTTATACGTTATAACGTAATACTATATAACGTTATACGTTATAACGTAATACTATATAACGTTATACGTTATATGGTTATACTATATAACGTTATACGTTATATGGTAATACTATATAACGTTATACGTTATAACGTAATACTATATAACGTTATACGTTATATGGTAATACTATATAACGTTATACGTTATAACGTAATACTATATATCGTTATACGTTATAACGTAATACTATATAACGTTATCCGTTATATGGTAATGCTATATAACGTTATACGTTATAACGTAATACTATATAACGTTATACGTTATAACGTAATACTATATAACGTTATACGTTATATGGTAATACTATATAACGTTATACGTTATAACGTAATACTCTATAACGTTATACGTTGTATGGTTATACTATATAACGTTATACGTTATATGGTAATACTATATAACGTTATACGTTATAACGTAATACTATATAACGTTATACGTTATAACGTAATACTACATAACGTTATACGTTATATGGTAATGCTATATAACGTTATAACATAATACTATTTAACGTTATACGTTATATGGTAATACTATATAATGTTATACGTTATAACGTAATACTATATAACGTTATACGTTATAACGTAATACTATATAACGTTATACGTTATATGGTAATGCTATATAACGTTATACGTTATAACGTAATACTATATAACGTTATACGTTATATGGTAATGCTATATAACGTTATACGTTATAACGTAATACTATATAACGTTATACGTTATAACGTTATACTATATAACGTTATACGTTATATGGTAATACTATATAACGTTATACGTTATAACGTAATACTATATAACGTTATACGTTATAACGTAATACTATATAACGTTATACGTTACATGGTAATACTATATAACGTTATACGTTATAACGTAATACTATATAACGTTATACGTTATATGGTAATACTATATAACGTTATCCGTTATATGGTAATGCTATATAACGTTATACGTTATAACGTAATACTATATAACGTTATACGTTATAACGTAATACTATATAACGTTATACGTTATATGGTAATACTATATAACGTTATACGTTATAACGTAATACTATATAACGTTATACGTTATAACGTAATACTATATAACGTTATACGTTATATGGTAATACTATATAACGTTATACGTTATATGGTAATGCTATATAACGTTATACGTTATAACGTAATACTATATATCGTTATACGTTATAACGTAATACTATATAACGTTATACGTTATAACGTAATTCTATATAACGTTATACGTTATATGGTAAGGCTATATAACGTTATACGTTATAACATAATACTATATAACGTTATACGTTATATGGTAATACTATATAACGTTATACGTTCTAACGTAATACTATATAACGTTATACGTTATATGGTAATACTATATAACGTTATACGTTATAACGTAATACTATATATCGTTATACGTTATAACGTAATACTATATAACGTTATACGTTATAACGTAATACTATATAACGTTATACGTTACATGGTAATACTATATAACGTTATACGTTATATGGTAATACTATATAACGTTATACGTTATATGGTAATACTATATAACGTTATACGTTATATGGTAATACTATATAACGTTATACGTTATAACGTAATACTATATATCGTTATACGTTATAACGTAATACTATATAACGTTATACGTTATATGGTAATACTATATAACGTTATACGTTATAACGTAATACTATATAACGTTATACGTTATAACGTAATGCTATATAACGTTATACGTTATAACGTAATACTATATATCGTTATACGTTATAACGTAATACTATATAACGTTCTACGTTATATGGTAATACTATATAACGTTATACGTTATAGCGTAATACTATATAACGTTATACGTTATATGGTAATACTATATAACGTTATACGTTATAACGTAATACTATGTAACGTTATACGTTATATGGTAATACTATATAACGTTATACGTCATAACGTAATACTATATAACGTTATACGTTATAACGTAATACTATATAACGTTATACGTTATAACGTAATACTATATGACGTTATACGTTATAACGTAACACTATGTAACGTTATACGTTATATGGTAATACTATATAACGTTATACGTTATAACGTAATACTATATAACGTTATACGTTATAACGTAATACTATATAACGTTATACGTTATATGGTAATACTATATAACGTTATACGTCATAACGTAATACTATATAACGTTATACGTTATAACGTAATACTATATGACGTTATACGTTATAACGTAACACTATGTAACGTTATACGTTATATGGTAATACTATATAACGTTATACGTTATAACGTAATACTATATAACGTTATACGTTATAACGTAATACTATATAACGTTATACGTTATAACGTAATACTATATAACGTTATACGTTATATGGTAATGCTATATAACGTTATACGTTATAACGTAATACTATATAACGTTATACGTTATATGGTAATACTATATAAAGTTATACGTTATAACGTAACACTATATAACGTTATACGATATATGGTAATACCATATAACGTTATACGTTATAACGTAATACTATATAACGTTATACGTTATATGGTAATGCTATATAACGTTATACGTTATAACGTAATACTATATAACGTTATACGTTATAACGTAATACTATATAACGTTATACGTTATAACGTAATACTATATAACGTTATACGTTATAACGTAATACTATATAACGTTATACGTTACATGGTAATACTATATAACGTTATACGTTATAACGTAATACTATATAACGTTATACGTTATATGGTAATACTATATAACGTTATCCGTTATATGGTAATGCTATATAACGTTATACGTTATAACGTAATACTATATAATGTTATACGTTATAACGTAATACTATATAACGTTATACGTTATAACGTAATACTATATAACGTTATACGTTATATGGTAATGCTATATAACGTTATACGTTATAACGTAATACTATATAATGTTATACGTTATAACGTAATACTATATAACGTTATACGTTATAACGTAATACTATATATCGTTATACGTTATAACGTAATACTATATAACGTTATACGTTATATGGTAATACTATATAACGTTATACGTTATAACGTAATACTATATATCGTTATACGTTATAACGTAATACTATATAACGTTATACGTTATAACGTAATACTATATAACGTTATACGTTACATGGTAATACTATATAACGTTATACGTTATAACGTAATACTATATAACGTTATACGTTATATGGTAATACTATATAACGTTATACGTTATAACGTAATACTATATAACGTTATACGTTATAACGTAATACTATATAACGTTATACGTTATAACGTAATACTATATAACGTTATACGCTACATGGTAATACTATATAACGTTATACGTTATAACGTAATACTATATATCGTTATACGTTATAACGTAATACTATATAACGTTATACGTTATAACGTAATACTATATAACGTTATACGTTATATGGTAATACTATATAACGTTATACGTTATAACGTAATACTATATATCGTTATACGTTATAACGTAATACTATATAACGTTATCCGTTATATGGTAATGCTATATAACGTTATACGTTATAACGTAATACTATATAACGTTATACGTTATAACGTAATACTATATAACGTTATACGTTATATGGTAATACTATATAACGTTATACGTTATAACGTAATACTCTATAACGTTATACGTTGTATGGTTATACTATATAACGTTATACGTTATATGGTAATACTATATAACGTTATACGTTATAACGTAATACTATATAACGTTATACGTTATAACGTAATACTACATAACGTTATACGTTATATGGTAATGCTATATAACGTTATAACATAATACTATATAACGTTATACGTTATATGGTAATACTATATAACGTTATACATTATATGGTAATGCTATATAACGTTATACGTTATATCGCAATACTATATAACGTTATACGTTATATGGTAATACTATATAACGTTATACGTTATATGGTAATACTATATAATGTTATACGTTATAACGTAATACTATATAACGTTATACGTTATAACGTAATACTATATAACGTTATACGTTATATGGTAATGCTATATAACGTTATACGTTATAACGTAATACTATATAACGTTATACGTTATACGGTAATGCTATATAACGTTATACGTTATAACGTAATACTATATAACGTTATACGTTATAACGTAATACTATATAACGTTATACGTTATATGGTAATACTATATAACGTTATACGTTATAACGTAATACTATATAACGTTATACGTTATAACGTAATACTATATAACGTTATACGTTACATGGTAATACTATATAACGTTATACGTTATAACGTAATACTATATAACGTTATACGTTATAACGTAATACTATATAACGTTATACGTTATATGGTAATACTATATAACGTTATACGTTATAACGTAATACTATATAACGTTATACGTCATAACGTAATACTATATAACGTTATACGTTATAACGTAATACTATATGACGTTATACGTTATAACGTAACACTATGTAACGTTATACGTTATATGGTAATACTATATAACGTTATACGTTATAACGTAATACTATATAACGTTATACGTTATAACGTAATACTATATAACGTTATACGTTATAACGTAATACTATATAACGTTATACGTTATATGGTAATGCTATATAACGTTATACGTTATAACGTAATACTATATAACGTTATACGTTATATGGTAATACTATATAAAGTTATACGTTATAACGTAACACTATATAACGTTATACGATATATGGTAATACCATATAACGTTATACGTTATAACGTAATACTATATAACGTTATACGTTATATGGTAATGCTATATAACGTTATACGTTATAACGTAATACTATATAACGTTATACGTTATAACGTAATACTATATAACGTTATACGTTATATGGTAATACTATATAACGTTATACGTTATAACGTAATACTATATAACGTTATACGTTACATGGTAATACTATATAACGTTATACGTTATAACGTAATACTATATAACGTTATACGTTATATGGTAATACTATATAACGTTATCCGTTATATGGTAATGCTATATAACGTTATACGTTATAACGTAATACTATATAATGTTATACGTTATAACGTAATACTATATAACGTTATACGTTATAACGTAATACTATATAACGTTATACGTTATATGGTAATGCTATATAACGTTATACGTTATAACGTAATACTATATAACGTTATACGTTATATGGTAATGCTATATAACGTTATACGTTATAACGTAATACTATATAACGTTATACGTTATAACGTAATACTATATAACGTTATACGTTATATGGTAATACTATATAACGTTATACGTTATAACGTAATACTATATAACGTTATACGTTATAACGTAATACTATATAACGTTATACGTTACATGGTAATACTATATAACGTTATACGTTATAACGTAATACTATATAACGTTATACGTTATATGGTAATACTATATAACGTTATCCGTTATATGGTAATGCTATATAACGTTATACGTTATAACGTAATACTATATAACGTTATACGTTATAACGTAATACTATATAACGTTATACGTTATATGGTAATACTATATAACGTTATACGTTATAACGTAATACTATATATCGTTATACGTTATAACGTAATACTATATAACGTTATACGTTATATGGTAATACTATATAACGTTATACGTTATAACGTAATACTATATATCGTTATACGTTATAACGTAATACTATATAACGTTATACGTTATAACGTAATACTATATAACGTTATACGTTACATGGTAATACTATATAACGTTATACGTTATAACGTAATACTATATAACGTTATACGTTATATGGTAATACTATATAACGTTATACGTTATAACGTAATACTATATAACGTTATACGTTATAACGTAATACTATATAACGTTATACGTTATAACGTAATACTATATAACGTTATACGTTACATGGTAATACTATATAACGTTATACGTTATAACGTAATACTATATATCGTTATACGTTATAACGTAATACTATATAACGTTATACGTTATAACGTAATACTATATAACGTTATACGTTATATGGTAATACTATATAACGTTATACGTTATAACGTAATACTATATATCGTTATACGTTATAACGTAATACTATATAACGTTATCCGTTATATGGTAATGCTATATAACGTTATACGTTATAACGTAATACTATATAACGTTATACGTTATAACGTAATACTATATAACGTTATACGTTATAACGTAATACTATATAACGTTATACGTTATATGGTAATACTATATAACGTTATACGTTATAACGTAATACTCTATAACGTTATACGTTGTATGGTTATACTATATAACGTTATACGTTATATGGTAATACTATATAACGTTATACGTTATAACGTAATACTATATAACGTTATACGTTATAACGTAATACTACATAACGTTATACGTTATATGGTAATGCTATATAACGTTATAACATAATACTATATAACGTTATACGTTATATGGTAATACTATATAACGTTATACATTATATGGTAATGCTATATAACGTTATACGTTATATCGCAATACTATATAACGTTATACGTTATATGGTAATACTATATAACGTTATACGTTATATGGTAATACTATATAACGTTATACGTTATAACGTAATACTATATAACGTTATACGTTATATGGTAATGCTATATAACGTTATACGTTATAACGTAATACTATATAACGTTATACGTTATACGGTAATGCTATATAACGTTATACGTTATAACGTAATACTATATAACGTTATACGTTATAACGTAATACTATATAACGTTATACGTTATATGGTAATACTATATAACGTTATACGTTATAACGTAATACTATATAACGTTATACGTTATAACGTAATACTATATAACGTTATACGTTACATGGTAATACTATATAACGTTATACGTTATAACGTAATACTATATAACGTTATACGTTATAACGTAATACTATATAACGTTATACGTTATATGGTAATACTATATAACGTTATACGTTATAACGTAATACTATATAACGTTATACGTTATAACGTAATACTATATAACGTTATACGTTACATGGTAATACTATATAACGTTATACGTTATAACGTAATACTATATAACGTTATACGTTATATGGTAATACTATATAACGTTATCCGTTATATGGTAATGCTATATAACGTTATACGTTATAACGTAATACTATATAATGTTATACGTTATAACGTAATACTATATAACGTTATACGTTATAACGTAATACTATATAACGTTATACGTTATATGGTAATGCTATATAACGTTATACGTTATAACGTAATACTATATAACGTTATACGTTATATGGTAATGCTATATAACGTTATACGTTATTACGTAATACTATATAACGTTATACGTTATAACGTAATACTATATAACGTTATACGTTATATGGTAATACTATATAACGTTATACGTTATAACGTAATACTATATAACGTTATACGTTATAACGTAATACTATATAACGTTATACGTTACATGGTAATACTATATAACGTTATACGTTATAACGTAATACTATATAACGTTATACGTTATATGGTAATACTATATAACGTTATCCGTTATATGGTAATGCTATATAACGTTATACGTTATAACGTAATACTATATAACGTTATACGTTATAACGTAATACTATATAACGTTATACGTTATATGGTAATACTATATAACGTTATACGTTATAACGTAATACTATATATCGTTATACGTTATAACGTAATACTATATAACGTTATACGTTATATGGTAATACTATATAACGTTATACGTTATAACGTAATACTATATATCGTTATACGTTATAACGTAATACTATATAACGTTATACGTTATAACGTAATACTATATAACGTTATACGTTACATGGTAATACTATATAACGTTATTCGTTATAACGTAATACTATATAACGTTATACGTTATATGGTAATACTATATAACGTTATACGTTATAACGTAATACTATATAACGTTATACGTTATAACGTAATACTATATAACGTTATACGTTATAACGTAATACTATATAACGTTATACGTTACATGGTAATACTATATAACGTTATACGTTATAACGTAATACTATATATCGTTATACGTTATAACGTAATACTATATAACGTTATACGTTATAACGTAATACTATATAACGTTATACGTTATATGGTTATACTATATAACGTTATACGTTATATGGCAATACTATATAACGTTATACGTTATAACGTAATACTATATAACGTTATACGTTATATGGTAATACTATATAACGTTATACGTTATAACGTAATACTATATATCGTTATACGTTATAACGTAATACTATATAACGTTATCCGTTATATGGTAATGCTATATAACGTTATACGTTATAACGTAATACTATATAACGTTATACGTTATAACGTAATACTATATAACGTTATACGTTATATGGTAATACTATATAACGTTATACGTTATAACGTAATACTCTATAACGTTATACGTTGTATGGTTATACTATATAACGTTATACGTTATATGGTAATACTATATAACGTTATACGTTATAACGTAATACTATATAACGTTATACGTTATAACGTAATACTACATAACGTTATACGTTATATGGTAATGCTATATAACGTTATAACATAATACTATATAACGTTATACGTTATATGGTAATACTATATAACGTTATACATTATATGGTAATGCTATATAACGTTATACGTTATATCGCAATACTATATAACGTTATACGTTATATGGTAATACTATATAACGTTATACGTTATATGGTAATACTATATAATGTTATACGTTATAACGTAATACTATATAACGTTATACGTTATAACGTAATACTATATAACGTTATACGTTATATGGTAATACTATATAACGTTATACGTTATAACGTAATACTATATATCGTTATACGTTATAACGTAATACTATATAACGTTATACGTTATAACGTAATACTATATAACGTTATACGTTATATGGTAATACTATATAACGTTATCCGTTATATGGTAATGCTATATAACGTTATACGTTATAACGTAATACTATATAACGTTATACGTTATATGGTAATACTATATAACGTTATACGTTATATGGTAATACTATATAACGTTATACATTATATGGTAATGCTATATAACGTTATACGTTATATCGCAATACTATATAACGTTATACGTTATATGGTAATACTATATAACGTTATACGTTATAACGTAATACTATATAACGTTATACGTTATAACGTAATACTATATAACGTTATACGTTATATGGTAATACTATATAACGTTATACGTTATAACGTAATACTATATAACGTTATACGTTATAACGTAATACTATATAACGTTATACGTTACATGGTAATACTATATAACGTTATACGTTATAACGTAATACTATATAACGTTATACGTTATATGGTAATACTATATAACGTTATCCGTTATATGGTAATGCTATATAACGTTATACGTTATAACGTAATACTATATAACGTTATACGTTATAACGTAATACTATATAACGTTATACGTTATATGGTAATACTATATAACGTTATACGTTATAACGTAATACTATATAACGTTATACGTTATAACGCAATACTATATAACGTTATACGTTACATGGTAATACTATACAACGTTATACGTTATATGGTAATACTATATAACGTTATACGTCATATGGTAATACGATATAACGTTATCCGTTATATGGTAATGCTATATAACGTTATACGTTATAACGTAATACTATATAACGTTATACGTTATATGGTAATACTATATAACGTTATACGTTATATGGTAATACTATATAACGTTATACGTTATAACGTAATACTATATATCGTTATACGTTATAACGTAATACTATATAACGTTATACGTTATATGGTAATACTATATAACGTTATACGTTATAACGTAATACTATATAACGTTATACGTTATAACGTAATACTATATAACGTTATACGTTATATGGTAATACTATATAACGTTATACGCTATAACGTAATACTATATAACGTTATACGTTATAACGTATTACTATATAACGTTATACGTTATATGGTAATACTATATAGCGTTATACGTTATAACGTAATATTATATAACGTTATACGTTATAACGCAATTCTATATAACGTTATTCGTTATGTGGTAATACTATATAACGTTATACGTTATATGGTAATACTATATAATGTTATACGTTATATGGTAATGCTATATAACGTTATACGTTATAACGTAATACTATATATCGTTATACGTTATAACGTAATACTATATAACGTTCTACGTTATATGGTAATACTATATAACGTTATACGTTATAACGTATTACTATATAACGCTATACGTTATAACGTAATACTATATAACGTTATACGTTATAACGCAATACTATATAACGTTATACGTTACATGGTAATACTATACAACGTTATACGTTATATGGTAATACTATATAACGTTATACGTCATATGGTAATACGATATAACGTTATACGTTATAACGTAATAATATATAGCGTTATACGTTACATGGTAATACTATATAACGTTATACGTTATAACGTAATACTATATGACGTTATACGTTATAACGTAATACTATGTAACGTCATACGTTATATGGTAATACTATATAACGTTATACGTTATAACGTAATACTATATAACGCTATACGTTATATGGTAATTCTATATAACGTTATACGTTATAACGTAATACTATATAACGTTATACGTTACATGGTAATACTATATAACGTTATACGTTATAACGTAATACTATATAACGTTATACGTTATAACGTAATACTATATAACGTTATACGTTATATGGTATTGCTATATAACGTTATACGTTATATGGTAATACTATATAACGTTATACGTTATATGGTAATACGATATAACGTTATACGTTATATGGTAATACTATATAACGTTATACGTTATAACGTAATACTATATAACGTTATACGTTATATGGTAATACTCTATAACGTTATACGTTATAACGTAATACTATATAACGTTATACGTTATAACGTAATACTATATATCGTTATACGTTATAACGTAATACTATATAACGTTATACGTTATATGGTAATACTATATAACGTTATACGTTATATGGTAATACTCTATAACGTTATACGTTATAACGTAATACTATATATCGTTATACGTTATAACGTAATACTATATAACGTTATACGTTATATGGTAATGCTATATAACGTTATACGTTATAACGTAATACTATATAACGTTATACGTTATATGGTAATACTATATAACGTTATACGTTATAACGTAATACTATATAACGTTATACGTTATAACGTAATACTATATAACGTTATACGTTATATGGTAATACTATATAACGTTATACGTTATAACGTAATACTATATAACGTTATACGTTATAACGTAATATTATATAACGTTACACGTTATATGGTAATACTATATAACGTTATACGTTATAACGTAATACTATACAACGTTATACGTTATATGGTAATACTACATAACGTTATACGTTATAACGTAATACTATAAAACGTTATACGTTATATGGTAAAACTATATAACGTTACACGTTATAACGTAATACTATATAACGTTATACGTTACATGGTAATACTATATAACGTTATACGTTATATGGTAATACTATATAACGTTATACGTTATATGGTAATACTATATAACGTTATACGTTATAACGTAATACTATATAACGTTATACGTTATATGGTAATACTATATAACGTTATACGTTATATGGTAATACTATATAGCGTTATACGTTATAACGTAATATTATATAACGTTATACGTTATAACGCAATTCTATATAACGTTATTCGTTATGTGGTAATACTATATAACGTTATACGTTATATGGTAATACTATATAATGTTATACGTTATATGGTAATGCTATATAACGTTATACGTTATAACGTAATACTATATATCGTTATACGTTATAACGTAATACTATATAACGTTCTACGTTATATGGTAATACTATATAACGTTATACGTTATAACGTAATACTATATAACGTTATACGTTATAACGTAATATTATATAACGTTACACGTTATATGGTAATACTATATAACGTTATACGTTATAACGTAATACTATACAACGTTATACGTTATATGGTAATACTACATAACGTTATACGTTATAACGTAATACTATAAAACGTTATACGTTATATGGTAAAACTATATAACGTTACACGTTATAACGTAATACTATATAACGTTATACGTTACATGGTAATACTATATAACGTTATACGTTATATGGTAATACTATATAACGTTATACGTTATATGGTAATACTATATAACGTTATACGTTATAACGTAATACTATATAACGTTATACGTTATATGGTAATACTCTATAACGTTATACGTTATAACGTAATACTATATAACGTTATACGTTATAACGTAATACTATATATCGTTATACGTTATAACGTAATACTATATAACGTTATACGTTATATGGTAATACTATATAACGTTATACGTTATATGGTAATACTCTATAACGTTATACGTTATAACGTAATACTATATATCGTTATACGTTATAACGTAATACTATATAACGTTATACGTTATATGGTAATGCTATATAACGTTATACGTTATAACGTAATACTATATAACGTTATACGTTATATGGTAATACTATATAACGTTATACGTTATAACGTAATACTATATAACGTTATACGTTATAACGTAATACTATATAACGTTATACGTTATATGGTAATACTATATAACGTTATACGTTATAACGTAATACTATATAACGTTATACGTTATAACGTAATATTATATAACGTTACACGTTATATGGTAATACTATATAACGTTATACGTTATAACGTAATACTATACAACGTTATACGTTATATGGTAATACTACATAACGTTATACGTTATAACGTAATACTATAAAACGTTATACGTTATATGGTAAAACTATATAACGTTACACGTTATAACGTAATACTATATAACGTTATACGTTATATGGTTATACTATATAACGTTATACGTTATAACGTAATACTATATAACGTTATACGTTATATGGTAATACTATATAACGTTATACGTTATAACGTAATACTATATATCGTTATACGTTATAACGTAATACTATATAACGTTATACGTTATAACGTAATACTATATAACGTTATACGTTATATGGTAATGCTATATAACGTTATACGTTATAACGTAATACTATATAATGTTATACGTTATAACGTAATACTATATAACGTTATACGTTATAACGTAATACTATATATCGTTATACGTTATAACGTAATACTATATAACGTTATACGTTATATGGTAATACTATATAACGTTATACGTTATAACGTAATACTATATATCGTTATACGTTATAACGTAATACTATATAACGTTATACGTTATAACGTAATACTATATAACGTTATACGTTACATGGTAATACTATATAACGTTATACGTTATAACGTAATACTATATAACGTTATACGTTATATGGTAATACTATATAACGTTATACGTTATAACGTAATACTATATAACGTTATACGTTATAACGTAATACTATATAACGTTATACGTTATAACGTAATACTATATAACGTTATACGCTACATGGTAATACTATATAACGTTATACGTTATAACGTAATACTATATATCGTTATACGTTATAACGTAATACTATATAACGTTATACGTTATAACGTAATACTATATAACGTTATACGTTATATGGTAATACTATATAACGTTATACGTTATAACGTAATACTATATATCGTTATACGTTATAACGTAATACTATATAACGTTATCCGTTATATGGTAATGCTATATAACGTTATACGTTATAACGTAATACTATATAACGTTATACGTTATAACGTAATACTATATAACGTTATACGTTATATGGTAATACTATATAACGTTATACGTTATAACGTAATACTCTATAACGTTATACGTTGTATGGTTATACTATATAACGTTATACGTTATATGGTAATACTATATAACGTTATACGTTATAACGTAATACTATATAACGTTATACGTTATAACGTAATACTACATAACGTTATACGTTATATGGTAATGCTATATAACGTTATAACATAATACTATATAACGTTATACGTTATATGGTAATACTATATAACGTTATACATTATATGGTAATGCTATATAACGTTATACGTTATATCGCAATACTATATAACGTTATACGTTATATGGTAATACTATATAACGTTATACGTTATATGGTAATACTATATAATGTTATACGTTATAACGTAATACTATATAACGTTATACGTTATAACGTAATACTATATAACGTTATACGTTATATGGTAATGCTATATAACGTTATACGTTATAACGTAATACTATATAACGTTATACGTTATACGGTAATGCTATATAACGTTATACGTTATAACGTAATACTATATAACGTTATACGTTATAACGTAATACTATATAACGTTATACGTTATATGGTAATACTATATAACGTTATACGGTATAACGTAATACTATATAACGTTATACGTTATAACGTAATACTATATAACGTTATACGTTACATGGTAATACTATATAACGTTATACGTTATAACGTAATACTATATAACGTTATACGTTATAACGTAATACTATATAACGTTATACGTTATATGGTAATACTATATAACGTTATACGTTATAACGTAATACTATATAACGTTATACGTTATAACGTAATACTATATAACGTTATACGTTACATGGTAATACTATATAACGTTATACGTTATAACGTAATACTATATAACGTTATACGTTATATGGTAATACTATATAACGTTATCCGTTATATGGTAATGCTATATAACGTTATACGTTATAACGTAATACTATATAATGTTATACGTTATAACGTAATACTATATAACGTTATACGTTATAACGTAATACTATATAACGTTATACGTTATATGGTAATGCTATATAACGTTATACGTTATAACGTAATACTATATAACGTTATACGTTATATGGTAATGCTATATAACGTTATACGTTATTACGTAATACTATATAACGTTATACGTTATAACGTAATACTATATAACGTTATACGTTATATGGTAATACTATATAACGTTATACGTTATAACGTAATACTATATAACGTTATACGTTATAACGTAATACTATATAACGTTATACGTTACATGGTAATACTATATAACGTTATACGTTATAACGTAATACTATATAACGTTATACGTTATATGGTAATACTATATAACGTTATCCGTTATATGGTAATGCTATATAACGTTATACGTTATAACGTAATACTATATAACGTTATACGTTATAACGTAATACTATATAACGTTATACGTTATATGGTAATACTATATAACGTTATACGTTATAACGTAATACTATATATCGTTATACGTTATAACGTAATACTATATAACGTTATACGTTATATGGTAATACTATATAACGTTATACGTTATAACGTAATACTATATATCGTTATACGTTATAACGTAATACTATATAACGTTATACGTTATAACGTAATACTATATAACGTTATACGTTACATGGTAATACTATATAACGTTATACGTTATATGGTAATACTATATAACGTTATACGTTATATGGTAATACTATATAACGTTATACGTTATATGGTAATACTATATAACGTTATACGTTATAACGTAATACTATATATCGTTATACGTTATAACGTAATACTATATAACGTTATACGTTATATGGTAATACTATATAACGTTATACGTTATAACGTAATACTATATAACGTTATACGTTATAACGTAATGCTATATAACGTTATACGTTATAACGTAATACTATATATCGTTATACGTTATAACGTAATACTATATAACGTTCTACGTTATATGGTAATACTATATAACGTTATACGTTATAGCGTAATACTATATAACGTTATACGTTATATGGTAATACTATATAACGTTATACGTTATAACGTAATACTATGTAACGTTATACGTTATATGGTAATACTATATAACGTTATACGTCATAACGTAATACTATATAACGTTATACGTTATAACGTAATACTATATAACGTTATACGTTATAACGTAATACTATATGACGTTATACGTTATAACGTAACACTATGTAACGTTATACGTTATATGGTAATACTATATAACGTTATACGTTATAACGTAATACTATATAACGTTATACGTTATAACGTAATACTATATAACGTTATACGTTATATGGTAATACTATATAACGTTATACGTCATAACGTAATACTATATAACGTTATACGTTATAACGTAATACTATATGACGTTATACGTTATAACGTAACACTATGTAACGTTATACGTTATATGGTAATACTATATAACGTTATACGTTATAACGTAATACTATATAACGTTATACGTTATAACGTAATACTATATAACGTTATACGTTATAACGTAATACTATATAACGTTATACGTTATATGGTAATGCTATATAACGTTATACGTTATAACGTAATACTATATAACGTTATACGTTATATGGTAATACTATATAAAGTTATACGTTATAACGTAACACTATATAACGTTATACGATATATGGTAATACCATATAACGTTATACGTTATAACGTAATACTATATAACGTTATACGTTATATGGTAATGCTATATAACGTTATACGTTATAACGTAATACTATATAACGTTATACGTTATAACGTAATACTATATAACGTTATACGTTATATGGTAATACTATATAACGTTATACGTTATAACGTAATACTATATAACGTTATACGTTACATGGTAATACTATATAACGTTATACGTTATAACGTAATACTATATAACGTTATACGTTATATGGTAATACTATATAACGTTATCCGTTATATGGTAATGCTATATAACGTTATACGTTATAACGTAATACTATATAATGTTATACGTTATAACGTAATACTATATAACGTTATACGTTATAACGTAATACTATATAACGTTATACGTTATATGGTAATGCTATATAACGTTATACGTTATAACGTAATACTATATAACGTTATACGTTATATGGTAATGCTATATAACGTTATACGTTATAACGTAATACTATATAACGTTATACGTTATAACGTAATACTATATAACGTTATACGTTATATGGTAATACTATATAACGTTATACGTTATAACGTAATACTATATAACGTTATACGTTATAACGTAATACTATATAACGTTATACGTTACATGGTAATACTATATAACGTTATACGTTATAACGTAATACTATATAACGTTATACGTTATATGGTAATACTATATAACGTTATCCGTTATATGGTAATGCTATATAACGTTATACGTTATAACGTAATACTATATAACGTTATACGTTATAACGTAATACTATATAACGTTATACGTTATATGGTAATACTATATAACGTTATACGTTATAACGTAATACTATATATCGTTATACGTTATAACGTAATACTATATAACGTTATACGTTATATGGTAATACTATATAACGTTATACGTTATAACGTAATACTATATATCGTTATACGTTATAACGTAATACTATATAACGTTATACGTTATAACGTAATACTATATAACGTTATACGTTACATGGTAATACTATATAACGTTATACGTTATAACGTAATACTATATAACGTTATACGTTATATGGTAATACTATATAACGTTATACGTTATAACGTAATACTATATAACGTTATACGTTATAACGTAATACTATATAACGTTATACGTTATAACGTAATACTATATAACGTTATACGTTACATGGTAATACTATATAACGTTATACGTTATAACGTAATACTATATATCGTTATACGTTATAACGTAATACTATATAACGTTATACGTTATAACGTAATACTATATAACGTTATACGTTATATGGTAATACTATATAACGTTATACGTTATAACGTAATACTATATATCGTTATACGTTATAACGTAATACTATATAACGTTATCCGTTATATGGTAATGCTATATAACGTTATACGTTATAACGTAATACTATATAACGTTATACGTTATAACGTAATACTATATAACGTTATACGTTATAACGTAATACTATATAACGTTATACGTTATATGGTAATACTATATAACGTTATACGTTATAACGTAATACTCTATAACGTTATACGTTGTATGGTTATACTATATAACGTTATACGTTATATGGTAATACTATATAACGTTATACGTTATAACGTAATACTATATAACGTTATACGTTATAACGTAATACTACATAACGTTATACGTTATATGGTAATGCTATATAACGTTATAACATAATACTATATAACGTTATACGTTATATGGTAATACTATATAACGTTATACATTATATGGTAATGCTATATAACGTTATACGTTATATCGCAATACTATATAACGTTATACGTTATATGGTAATACTATATAACGTTATACGTTATATGGTAATACTATATAATGTTATACGTTATAACGTAATACTATATAACGTTATACGTTATAACGTAATACTATATAACGTTATACGTTATATGGTAATGCTATATAACGTTATACGTTATAACGTAATACTATATAACGTTATACGTTATACGGTAATGCTATATAACGTTATACGTTATAACGTAATACTATATAACGTTATACGTTATAACGTAATACTATATAACGTTATACGTTATATGGTAATACTATATAACGTTATACGTTATAACGTAATACTATATAACGTTATACGTTATAACGTAATACTATATAACGTTATACGTTACATGGTAATACTATATAACGTTATACGTTATAACGTAATACTATATAACGTTATACGTTATAACGTAATACTATATAACGTTATACGTTATATGGTAATACTATATAACGTTATACGTTATAACGTAATACTATATAACGTTATACGTTATAACGTAATACTATATAACGTTATACGTTACATGGTAATACTATATAACGTTATACGTTATAACGTAATACTATATAACGTTATACGTTATATGGTAATACTATATAACGTTATCCGTTATATGGTAATGCTATATAACGTTATACGTTATAACGTAATACTATATAACGTTATACGTTATAACGTAATACTATATAACGTTATACGTTATATGGTAATACTATATAACGTTATACGTCATAACGTAATACTATATAACGTTATACGTTATAACGTAATACTATATGACGTTATACGTTATAACGTAACACTATGTAACGTTATACGTTATATGGTAATACTATATAACGTTATACGTTATAACGTAATACTATATAACGTTATACGTTATATGGTAATACTATATAACGTTATACGTCATAACGTAATACTATATAACGTTATACGTTATAACGTAATACTATATGACGTTATACGTTATAACGTAACACTATGTAACGTTATACGTTATATGGTAATACTATATAACGTTATACGTTATAACGTAATACTATATAACGTTATACGTTATAACGTAATACTATATAACGTTATACGTTATAACGTAATACTATATAACGTTATACGTTATATGGTAATGCTATATAACGTTATACGTTATAACGTAATACTATATAACGTTATACGTTATATGGTAATACTATATAAAGTTATACGTTATAACGTAACACTATATAACGTTATACGATATATGGTAATACCATATAACGTTATACGTTATAACGTAATACTATATAACGTTATACGTTATATGGTAATGCTATATAACGTTATACGTTATAACGTAATACTATATAACGTTATACGTTATAACGTAATACTATATAACGTTATACGTTATATGGTAATACTATATAACGTTATACGTTATAACGTAATACTATATAACGTTATACGTTACATGGTAATACTATATAACGTTATACGTTATAACGTAATACTATATAACGTTATACGTTATATGGTAATACTATATAACGTTATCCGTTATATGGTAATGCTATATAACGTTATACGTTATAACGTAATACTATATAATGTTATACGTTATAACGTAATACTATATAACGTTATACGTTATAACGTAATACTATATAACGTTATACGTTATATGGTAATGCTATATAACGTTATACGTTATAACGTAATACTATATAACGTTATACGTTATATGGTAATGCTATATAACGTTATACGTTATAACGTAATACTATATAACGTTATACGTTATAACGTAATACTATATAACGTTATACGTTATATGGTAATACTATATAACGTTATACGTTATAACGTAATACTATATATCGTTATACGTTATAACGTAATACTATATAACGTTATACGTTATATGGTAATACTATATAACGTTATACGTTATAACGTAATACTATATAACGTTATACGTTATAACGTAATGCTATATAACGTTATACGTTATAACGTAATACTATATATCGTTATACGTTATAACGTAATACTATATAACGTTCTACGTTATATGGTAATACTATATAACGTTATACGTTATAGCGTAATACTATATAACGTTATACGTTATATGGTAATACTATATAACGTTATACGTTATAACGTAATACTATGTAACGTTATACGTTATATGGTAATACTATATAACGTTATACGTCATAACGTAATACTATATAACGTTATACGTTATAACGTAATACTATATAACGTTATACGTTATAACGTAATACTATATGACGTTATACGTTATAACGTAACACTATGTAACGTTATACGTTATATGGTAATACTATATAACGTTATACGTTATAACGTAATACTATATAACGTTATACGTTATAACGTAATACTATATAACGTTATACGTTATATGGTAATACTATATAACGTTATACGTCATAACGTAATACTATATAACGTTATACGTTATAACGTAATACTATATGACGTTATACGTTATAACGTAACACTATGTAACGTTATACGTTATATGGTAATACTATATAACGTTATACGTTATAACGTAATACTATATAACGTTATACGTTATAACGTAATACTATATAACGTTATACGTTATAACGTAATACTATATAACGTTATACGTTATATGGTAATGCTATATAACGTTATACGTTATAACGTAATACTATATAACGTTATACGTTATATGGTAATACTATATAAAGTTATACGTTATAACGTAACACTATATAACGTTATACGATATATGGTAATACCATATAACGTTATACGTTATAACGTAATACTATATAACGTTATACGTTATATGGTAATGCTATATAACGTTATACGTTATAACGTAATACTATATAACGTTATACGTTATAACGTAATACTATATAACGTTATACGTTATAACGTAATACTATATAACGTTATACGTTATAACGTAATACTATATAACGTTATACGTTACATGGTAATACTATATAACGTTATACGTTATAACGTAATACTATATAACGTTATACGTTATATGGTAATACTATATAACGTTATCCGTTATATGGTAATGCTATATAACGTTATACGTTATAACGTAATACTATATAATGTTATACGTTATAACGTAATACTATATAACGTTATACGTTATAACGTAATACTATATAACGTTATACGTTATATGGTAATGCTATATAACGTTATACGTTATAACGTAATACTATATAATGTTATACGTTATAACGTAATACTATATAACGTTATACGTTATAACGTAATACTATATATCGTTATACGTTATAACGTAATACTATATAACGTTATACGTTATATGGTAATACTATATAACGTTATACGTTATAACGTAATACTATATATCGTTATACGTTATAACGTAATACTATATAACGTTATACGTTATAACGTAATACTATATAACGTTATACGTTACATGGTAATACTATATAACGTTATACGTTATAACGTAATACTATATAACGTTATACGTTATATGGTAATACTATATAACGTTATACGTTATAACGTAATACTATATAACGTTATACGTTATAACGTAATACTATATAACGTTATACGTTATAACGTAATACTATATAACGTTATACGTTATAACGTAATACTATATAACGTTATACGCTACATGGTAATACTATATAACGTTATACGTTATAACGTAATACTATATATCGTTATACGTTATAACGTAATACTATATAACGTTATACGTTATAACGTAATACTATATAACGTTATACGTTATATGGTAATACTATATAACGTTATACGTTATAACGTAATACTATATATCGTTATACGTTATAACGTAATACTATATAACGTTATCCGTTATATGGTAATGCTATATAACGTTATACGTTATAACGTAATACTATATAACGTTATACGTTATAACGTAATACTATATAACGTTATACGTTATATGGTAATACTATATAACGTTATACGTTATAACGTAATACTCTATAACGTTATACGTTGTATGGTTATACTATATAACGTTATACGTTATATGGTAATACTATATAACGTTATACGTTATAACGTAATACTATATAACGTTATACGTTATAACGTAATACTACATAACGTTATACGTTATATGGTAATGCTATATAACGTTATAACATAATACTATATAACGTTATACGTTATATGGTAATACTATATAACGTTATACATTATATGGTAATGCTATATAACGTTATACGTTATATCGCAATACTATATAACGTTATACGTTATATGGTAATACTATATAACGTTATACGTTATATGGTAATACTATATAATGTTATACGTTATAACGTAATACTATATAACGTTATACGTTATAACGTAATACTATATAACGTTATACGTTATATGGTAATGCTATATAACGTTATACGTTATAACGTAATACTATATAACGTTATACGTTATACGGTAATGCTATATAACGTTATACGTTATAACGTAATACTATATAACGTTATACGTTATAACGTAATACTATATAACGTTATACGTTATATGGTAATACTATATAACGTTATACGGTATAACGTAATACTATATAACGTTATACGTTATAACGTAATACTATATAACGTTATACGTTACATGGTAATACTATATAACGTTATACGTTATAACGTAATACTATATAACGTTATACGTTATAACGTAATACTATATAACGTTATACGTTATATGGTAATACTATATAACGTTATACGTTATAACGTAATACTATATAACGTTATACGTTATAACGTAATACTATATAACGTTATACGTTACATGGTAATACTATATAACGTTATACGTTATAACGTAATACTATATAACGTTATACGTTATATGGTAATACTATATAACGTTAT
This sequence comes from Bombus flavifrons, assembly GCF_040668555.2. Taxonomy (NCBI): domain Eukaryota; kingdom Metazoa; phylum Arthropoda; class Insecta; order Hymenoptera; family Apidae; genus Bombus; species Bombus flavifrons. Next base: position 43,658 of record NW_027184792.1, on the reverse strand, counting down.
CCGTTATATGGTAATGCTATATAACGTTATACGTTATAACGTAATACTATATAATGTTATACGTTATAACGTAATACTATATAACGTTATACGTTATAACGTAATACTATATAACGTTATACGTTATATGGTAATGCTATATAACGTTATACGTTATAACGTAATACTATATAACGTTATACGTTATATGGTAATGCTATATAACGTTATACGTTATTACGTAATACTATATAACGTTATACGTTATAACGTAATACTATATAACGTTATACGTTATATGGTAATACTATATAACGTTATACGTTATAACGTAATACTATATAACGTTATACGTTATAACGTAATACTATATAACGTTATACGTTACATGGTAATACTATATAACGTTATACGTTATAACGTAATACTATATAACGTTATACGTTATATGGTAATACTATATAACGTTATCCGTTATATGGTAATGCTATATAACGTTATACGTTATAACGTAATACTATATAACGTTATACGTTATAACGTAATACTATATAACGTTATACGTTATATGGTAATACTATATAACGTTATACGTTATAACGTAATACTATATATCGTTATACGTTATAACGTAATACTATATAACGTTATACGTTATATGGTAATACTATATAACGTTATACGTTATAACGTAATACTATATATCGTTATACGTTATAACGTAATACTATATAACGTTATACGTTATAACGTAATACTATATAACGTTATACGTTACATGGTAATACTATATAACGTTATACGTTATATGGTAATACTATATAACGTTATACGTTATATGGTAATACTATATAACGTTATACGTTATATGGTAATACTATATAACGTTATACGTTATAACGTAATACTATATATCGTTATACGTTATAACGTAATACTATATAACGTTATACGTTATATGGTAATACTATATAACGTTATACGTTATAACGTAATACTATATAACGTTATACGTTATAACGTAATGCTATATAACGTTATACGTTATAACGTAATACTATATATCGTTATACGTTATAACGTAATACTATATAACGTTCTACGTTATATGGTAATACTATATAACGTTATACGTTATAGCGTAATACTATATAACGTTATACGTTATATGGTAATACTATATAACGTTATACGTTATAACGTAATACTATGTAACGTTATACGTTATATGGTAATACTATATAACGTTATACGTCATAACGTAATACTATATAACGTTATACGTTATAACGTAATACTATATAACGTTATACGTTATAACGTAATACTATATGACGTTATACGTTATAACGTAACACTATGTAACGTTATACGTTATATGGTAATACTATATAACGTTATACGTTATAACGTAATACTATATAACGTTATACGTTATAACGTAATACTATATAACGTTATACGTTATATGGTAATACTATATAACGTTATACGTCATAACGTAATACTATATAACGTTATACGTTATAACGTAATACTATATGACGTTATACGTTATAACGTAACACTATGTAACGTTATACGTTATATGGTAATACTATATAACGTTATACGTTATAACGTAATACTATATAACGTTATACGTTATAACGTAATACTATATAACGTTATACGTTATAACGTAATACTATATAACGTTATACGTTATATGGTAATGCTATATAACGTTATACGTTATAACGTAATACTATATAACGTTATACGTTATATGGTAATACTATATAAAGTTATACGTTATAACGTAACACTATATAACGTTATACGATATATGGTAATACCATATAACGTTATACGTTATAACGTAATACTATATAACGTTATACGTTATATGGTAATGCTATATAACGTTATACGTTATAACGTAATACTATATAACGTTATACGTTATAACGTAATACTATATAACGTTATACGTTATATGGTAATACTATATAACGTTATACGTTATAACGTAATACTATATAACGTTATACGTTACATGGTAATACTATATAACGTTATACGTTATAACGTAATACTATATAACGTTATACGTTATATGGTAATACTATATAACGTTATCCGTTATATGGTAATGCTATATAACGTTATACGTTATAACGTAATACTATATAATGTTATACGTTATAACGTAATACTATATAACGTTATACGTTATAACGTAATACTATATAACGTTATACGTTATATGGTAATGCTATATAACGTTATACGTTATAACGTAATACTATATAACGTTATACGTTATATGGTAATGCTATATAACGTTATACGTTATAACGTAATACTATATAACGTTATACGTTATAACGTAATACTATATAACGTTATACGTTATATGGTAATACTATATAACGTTATACGTTATAACGTAATACTATATAACGTTATACGTTATAACGTAATACTATATAACGTTATACGTTACATGGTAATACTATATAACGTTATACGTTATAACGTAATACTATATAACGTTATACGTTATATGGTAATACTATATAACGTTATCCGTTATATGGTAATGCTATATAACGTTATACGTTATAACGTAATACTATATAACGTTATACGTTATAACGTAATACTATATAACGTTATACGTTATATGGTAATACTATATAACGTTATACGTTATAACGTAATACTATATATCGTTATACGTTATAACGTAATACTATATAACGTTATACGTTATATGGTAATACTATATAACGTTATACGTTATAACGTAATACTATATATCGTTATACGTTATAACGTAATACTATATAACGTTATACGTTATAACGTAATACTATATAACGTTATACGTTACATGGTAATACTATATAACGTTATACGTTATAACGTAATACTATATAACGTTATACGTTATATGGTAATACTATATAACGTTATACGTTATAACGTAATACTATATAACGTTATACGTTATAACGTAATACTATATAACGTTATACGTTATAACGTAATACTATATAACGTTATACGTTACATGGTAATACTATATAACGTTATACGTTATAACGTAATACTATATATCGTTATACGTTATAACGTAATACTATATAACGTTATACGTTATAACGTAATACTATATAACGTTATACGTTATATGGTAATACTATATAACGTTATACGTTATAACGTAATACTATATATCGTTATACGTTATAACGTAATACTATATAACGTTATCCGTTATATGGTAATGCTATATAACGTTATACGTTATAACGTAATACTATATAACGTTATACGTTATAACGTAATACTATATAACGTTATACGTTATAACGTAATACTATATAACGTTATACGTTATATGGTAATACTATATAACGTTATACGTTATAACGTAATACTCTATAACGTTATACGTTGTATGGTTATACTATATAACGTTATACGTTATATGGTAATACTATATAACGTTATACGTTATAACGTAATACTATATAACGTTATACGTTATAACGTAATACTACATAACGTTATACGTTATATGGTAATGCTATATAACGTTATAACATAATACTATATAACGTTATACGTTATATGGTAATACTATATAACGTTATACATTATATGGTAATGCTATATAACGTTATACGTTATATCGCAATACTATATAACGTTATACGTTATATGGTAATACTATATAACGTTATACGTTATATGGTAATACTATATAATGTTATACGTTATAACGTAATACTATATAACGTTATACGTTATAACGTAATACTATATAACGTTATACGTTATATGGTAATGCTATATAACGTTATACGTTATAACGTAATACTATATAACGTTATACGTTATACGGTAATGCTATATAACGTTATACGTTATAACGTAATACTATATAACGTTATACGTTATAACGTAATACTATATAACGTTATACGTTATATGGTAATACTATATAACGTTATACGTTATAACGTAATACTATATAACGTTATACGTTATAACGTAATACTATATAACGTTATACGTTACATGGTAATACTATATAACGTTATACGTTATAACGTAATACTATATAACGTTATACGTTATAACGTAATACTATATAACGTTATACGTTATATGGTAATACTATATAACGTTATACGTTATAACGTAATACTATATAACGTTATACGTTATAACGTAATACTATATAACGTTATACGTTACATGGTAATACTATATAACGTTATACGTTATAACGTAATACTATATAACGTTATACGTTATATGGTAATACTATATAACGTTATCCGTTATATGGTAATGCTATATAACGTTATACGTTATAACGTAATACTATATAACGTTATACGTTATAACGTAATACTATATAACGTTATACGTTATATGGTAATACTATATAACGTTATACGTCATAACGTAATACTATATAACGTTATACGTTATAACGTAATACTATATGACGTTATACGTTATAACGTAACACTATGTAACGTTATACGTTATATGGTAATACTATATAACGTTATACGTTATAACGTAATACTATATAACGTTATACGTTATATGGTAATACTATATAACGTTATACGTCATAACGTAATACTATATAACGTTATACGTTATAACGTAATACTATATGACGTTATACGTTATAACGTAACACTATGTAACGTTATACGTTATATGGTAATACTATATAACGTTATACGTTATAACGTAATACTATATAACGTTATACGTTATAACGTAATACTATATAACGTTATACGTTATAACGTAATACTATATAACGTTATACGTTATATGGTAATGCTATATAACGTTATACGTTATAACGTAATACTATATAACGTTATACGTTATATGGTAATACTATATAAAGTTATACGTTATAACGTAACACTATATAACGTTATACGATATATGGTAATACCATATAACGTTATACGTTATAACGTAATACTATATAACGTTATACGTTATATGGTAATGCTATATAACGTTATACGTTATAACGTAATACTATATAACGTTATACGTTATAACGTAATACTATATAACGTTATACGTTATATGGTAATACTATATAACGTTATACGTTATAACGTAATACTATATAACGTTATACGTTACATGGTAATACTATATAACGTTATACGTTATAACGTAATACTATATAACGTTATACGTTATATGGTAATACTATATAACGTTATCCGTTATATGGTAATGCTATATAACGTTATACGTTATAACGTAATACTATATAATGTTATACGTTATAACGTAATACTATATAACGTTATACGTTATAACGTAATACTATATAACGTTATACGTTATATGGTAATGCTATATAACGTTATACGTTATAACGTAATACTATATAACGTTATACGTTATATGGTAATGCTATATAACGTTATACGTTATAACGTAATACTATATAACGTTATACGTTATAACGTAATACTATATAACGTTATACGTTATATGGTAATACTATATAACGTTATACGTTATAACGTAATACTATATAACGTTATACGTTATAACGTAATACTATATAACGTTATACGTTACATGGTAATACTATATAACGTTATACGTTATAACGTAATACTATATAACGTTATACGTTATATGGTAATACTATATAACGTTATCCGTTATATGGTAATGCTATATAACGTTATACGTTATAACGTAATACTATATAACGTTATACGTTATAACGTAATACTATATAACGTTATACGTTATATGGTAATACTATATAACGTTATACGTTATAACGTAATACTATATATCGTTATACGTTATAACGTAATACTATATAACGTTATACGTTATATGGTAATACTATATAACGTTATACGTTATAACGTAATACTATATATCGTTATACGTTATAACGTAATACTATATAACGTTATACGTTATAACGTAATACTATATAACGTTATACGTTACATGGTAATACTATATAACGTTATACGTTATAACGTAATACTATATAACGTTATACGTTATATGGTAATACTATATAACGTTATACGTTATAACGTAATACTATATAACGTTATACGTTATAACGTAATACTATATAACGTTATACGTTATAACGTAATACTATATAACGTTATACGTTACATGGTAATACTATATAACGTTATACGTTATAACGTAATACTATATATCGTTATACGTTATAACGTAATACTATATAACGTTATACGTTATAACGTAATACTATATAACGTTATACGTTATATGGTAATACTATATAACGTTATACGTTATAACGTAATACTATATATCGTTATACGTTATAACGTAATACTATATAACGTTATCCGTTATATGGTAATGCTATATAACGTTATACGTTATAACGTAATACTATATAACGTTATACGTTATAACGTAATACTATATAACGTTATACGTTATAACGTAATACTATATAACGTTATACGTTATATGGTAATACTATATAACGTTATACGTTATAACGTAATACTCTATAACGTTATACGTTGTATGGTTATACTATATAACGTTATACGTTATATGGTAATACTATATAACGTTATACGTTATAACGTAATACTATATAACGTTATACGTTATAACGTAATACTACATAACGTTATACGTTATATGGTAATGCTATATAACGTTATAACATAATACTATATAACGTTATACGTTATATGGTAATACTATATAACGTTATACATTATATGGTAATGCTATATAACGTTATACGTTATATCGCAATACTATATAACGTTATACGTTATATGGTAATACTATATAACGTTATACGTTATATGGTAATACTATATAATGTTATACGTTATAACGTAATACTATATAACGTTATACGTTATAACGTAATACTATATAACGTTATACGTTATATGGTAATGCTATATAACGTTATACGTTATAACGTAATACTATATAACGTTATACGTTATACGGTAATGCTATATAACGTTATACGTTATAACGTAATACTATATAACGTTATACGTTATAACGTAATACTATATAACGTTATACGTTATATGGTAATACTATATAACGTTATACGTTATAACGTAATACTATATAACGTTATACGTTATAACGTAATACTATATAACGTTATACGTTACATGGTAATACTATATAACGTTATACGTTATAACGTAATACTATATAACGTTATACGTTATAACGTAATACTATATAACGTTATACGTTATATGGTAATACTATATAACGTTATACGTTATAACGTAATACTATATAACGTTATACGTTATAACGTAATACTATATAACGTTATACGTTACATGGTAATACTATATAACGTTATACGTTATAACGTAATACTATATAACGTTATACGTTATATGGTAATACTATATAACGTTATCCGTTATATGGTAATGCTATATAACGTTATACGTTATAACGTAATACTATATAATGTTATACGTTATAACGTAATACTATATAACGTTATACGTTATAACGTAATACTATATAACGTTATACGTTATATGGTAATGCTATATAACGTTATACGTTATAACGTAATACTATATAACGTTATACGTAATATGGTAATGCTATATAACGTTATACGTTATTACGTAATACTATATAACGTTATACGTTATAACGTAATACTATATAACGTTATACGTTATATGGTAATACTATATAACGTTATACGTTATAACGTAATACTATATAACGTTATACGTTATAACGTAATACTATATAACGTTATACGTTACATGGTAATACTATATAACGTTATACGTTATAACGTAATACTATATAACGTTATACGTTATATGGTAATACTATATAACGTTATCCGTTATATGGTAATGCTATATAACGTTATACGTTATAACGTAATACTATATAACGTTATACGTTATAACGTAATACTATATAACGTTATACGTTATATGGTAATACTATATAACGTTATACGTTATAACGTAATACTATATATCGTTATACGTTATAACGTAATACTATATAACGTTATACGTTATATGGTAATACTATATAACGTTATACGTTATAACGTAATACTATATATCGTTATACGTTATAACGTAATACTATATAACGTTATACGTTATAACGTAATACTATATAACGTTATACGTTACATGGTAATACTATATAACGTTATTCGTTATAACGTAATACTATATAACGTTATACGTTATATGGTAATACTATATAACGTTATACGTTATAACGTAATACTATATAACGTTATACGTTATAACGTAATACTATATAACGTTATACGTTATAACGTAATACTATATAACGTTATACGTTACATGGTAATACTATATAACGTTATACGTTATAACGTAATACTATATATCGTTATACGTTATAACGTAATACTATATAACGTTATACGTTATAACGTAATACTATATAACGTTATACGTTATATGGTTATACTATATAACGTTATACGTTATATGGCAATACTATATAACGTTCTACGTTATAACGTAATACTATATAACGTTATACGTTATATGGTAATACTATATAACGTTATACGTTATAACGTAATACTATATATCGTTATACGTTATAACGTAATACTATATAACGTTATCCGTTATATGGTAATGCTATATAACGTTATACGTTATAACGTAATACTATATAACGTTATACGTTATAACGTAATACTATATAACGTTATACGTTATATGGTAATACTATATAACGTTATACGTTATAACGTAATACTCTATAACGTTATACGTTGTATGGTTATACTATATAACGTTATACGTTATATGGTAATACTATATAACGTTATACGTTATAACGTAATACTATATAACGTTATACGTTATAACGTAATACTACATAACGTTATACGTTATATGGTAATGCTATATAATGTTATAACATAATACTATATAACGTTATACGTTATATGGTAATACTATATAACGTTATACATTATATGGTAATGCTATATAACGTTATACGTTATATCGCAATACTATATAACGTTATACGTTATATGGTAATACTATATAACGTTATACGTTATATGGTAATACTATATAATGTTATACGTTATAACGTAATACTATATAACGTTATACGTTATAACGTAATACTATATAACGTTATACGTTATATGGTAATGCTATATAACGTTATACGTTATAACGTAATACTATATAACGTTATACGTTATAACGTAATACTATATAACGTTATACGTTATATGGTAATACTATATAACGTTATACGTTATAACGTAATACTATATAACGTTATACGTTATAACGTAAGACTATATAACGTTATACGTTATATGGTAATACTATATAACGTTATACGTTATAACGTAATACTATATATCGTTATACGTTATAACGTAATACTATATAACGTTATACGTTATAACGTAATTCTATATAACGTTATACGTTATGTGGTAAGGCTATATAACGTTATACGTTATAACATAATACTATATAACGTTATACGTTATAACGTAATACTATATAACGTTATACGTTATATGGTAATACTATATAACGTTATACGTTATAACGTAATTCTATATAACGTTATACGTTATATGGTAATACTATATAACGTTATACGTTATAACGTAATACTATATATCGTTATACGTTATAACGTAATACTATATAACGTTATACGTTATATGGTAATACTATATAACGTTATACGTTATAACGTAATACTATATAACGTTATACGTTATAACGTAATGCTATATAACGTTATACGTTATAACGTAATACTATATATCGTTATACGTTATAACGTAATACTATATAACGTTCTACGTTATATGGTAATACTATATAACGTTATACGTTATAGCGTAATACTATATAACGTTATACGTTATATGGTAATACTATATAACGTTATACGTTATAACGTAATACTATGTAACGTTATACGTTATATGGTAATACTATATAACGTTATACGTCATAACGTAATACTATATAACGTTATACGTTATAACGTAATACTATATAACGTTATACGTTATATGGTAATACTATATAAAGTTATACGTTATAACGTAACACTATATAACGTTATACGATATATGGTAATACCATATAACATTATACGTTATAACGTAATACTATATAACGTTATACGTTATAGGGTAATACTATATAACATTATACGTTATATGGTAATACTATATAACGTTATACGTTATAACGTAATACTATATAACGTTATACGTTATAACGTAATACTATATAACGTTATACGTTATATGGTAATACTATATAACGTTATACGTCATAACGTAATACTATATAACGTTATACGTTATAACGTAATACTATATGACGTTATACGTTATAACGTAACACTATGTAACGTTATACGTTATATGGTAATACTATATAACGTTATACGTTATAACGTAATACTATATAACGTTATACGTTATAACGTAATACTATATAACGTTATACGTTATATGGTAATGCTATATAACGTTATACGTTATAACGTAATACTATATAACGTTATACGTTATATGGTAATACTATATAAAGTTATACGTTATAACGTAACACTATATAACGTTATACGATATATGGTAATACCATATAACGTTATACGTTATAACGTAATACTATATAACGTTATACGTTATATGGTAATGCTATATAACGTTATACGTTATAACGTAATACTATATAACGTTATACGTTATAACGTAATACTATATAACGTTATACGTTATATGGTAATACTATATAACGTTATACGTTATAACGTAATACTATATAACGTTATACGTTATAACGTAATACTATATAACGTTATACGTTACATGGTAATACTATATAACGTTATACGTTATAACGTAATACTATATAACGTTATACGTTATATGGTAATACTATATAACGTTATCCGTTATATGGTAATGCTATATAACGTTATACGTTATAACGTAATACTATATAACGTTATACGTTATAACGTAATACTATATAACGTTATACGTTATATGGTAATACTATATAACGTTATACGTTATAACGTAATACTATATATCGTTATACGTTATAACGTAATACTATATAACGTTATCCGTTATATGGTAATGCTATATAACGTTATACGTTATAACGTAATACTATATAACGTTATACGTTATAACGTAATACTATATAACGTTATACGTTATATGGTAATACTATATAACGTTATACGTTATATGGTAATACTATATAACGTTATACGTTATATGGTAATACTATATAATGTTATACGTTATAACGTAATACTATATAACGTTATACGTTATAACGTAATACTATATAACGTTATACGTTATATGGTTATGCTATATAACGTTATACGTTATAACGTAATACTATATAACGTTATACGTTATATGGTAATGCTATATAACGTTATACGTTATAACGTAATACTATATAACGTTATACGTTATAACGTAATACTATATAACGTTATACGTTATATGGTAATACTATATAACGTTATACGTTATAACGTAATACTATATAACGTTATACGTTATAACGTAATACTATATAACGTTATACGTTACATGGTAACACTATATAACGTTATACGTTATAACGTAATACTATATAACGTTATACGTTATATGGTAATACTATATAACGTTATCCGTTATATGGTAATGCTATATAACGTTATACGTTATAACGTAATACTATATAACGTTATACGTTATAACGTAATACTATATAACGTTATACGTTATATGGTAATACTATATAACGTTATACGTTATAACGTAATACTATATATCGTTATACGTTATAACGTAATACTATATAACGTTATACGTTATAACGTAATACTATATAACGTTATACGTTACATGGTAATACTATATAACGTTATACGTTATATGGTAATACTATATAACGTTATACGTTATATGGTAATACTATATAACGTTATTCGTTATATGGTAATACTATATAACGTTATACGTTATAACGTAATACTATATATCGTTATACGTTATAACGTAATACTATATAACGTTATACGTTATATGGTAATACTATATAACGTTATACGTTATAACGTAATACTATATAACGTTATACGTTATAACGTAATGCTATATAACGTTATACGTTATAACGTAATACTATATATCGTTATACGTTATAACGTAATACTATATAACGTTCTACGTTATATGGTAATACTATATAACGTTATACGTTATAGCGTAATACTATATAACGTTATACGTTATATGGTAATACTATATAACGTTATACGTTATAACGTAATACTATGTAACGTTATACGTTATATGGTAATACTATATAACATTATACGTCATAACGTAATACTATATAACGTTATACGTTATAACGTAATACTATATAACGTTATACGTTATATGGTAATACTATATAAAGTTATACGTTATAACGTAACACTATATAACGTTATACGATATATGGTAATACCATATAACGTTATACGTTATAACGTAATACTATATAACGTTATACGTTATAGGGTAATACTATATAACGTTATACGTTATATGGTAATACTATATAACGTTATACGTTATAACGTAATACTATATAACGTTATACGTTATAACGTAATACTATATAACGTTATACGTTATATGGTAATACTATATAACGTTATACGTCATAACGTAATACTATATAACGTTATACGTTATAACGTAATACTATATGACGTTATACGTTATAACGTAACACTATGTAACGTTATACGTTATATGGTAATACTATATAACGTTATACGTTATAACGTAATACTATATAACGTTATCCGTTATAACGTAATACTATATAACGTTATACGTTATATGGTAATGCTATATAACGTTATACGTTATAACGTAATACTATATAACGTTATACGTTATATGGTAATACTATATAAAGTTATACGTTATAACGTAACACTATATAACGTTATACGATATATGGTAATACCATATAACGTTACACGTTATAACGTAATACTATATAACGTTATACGTTATATGGTAATGCTATATAACGTTATACGTTATAACGTAATACTATATAACGTTATACGTTATAACGTAATACTATATAACGTTATACGTTATATGGTAATACTATATAACGTTATACGTTATAACGTAATACTATATAACGTTATACGTTATAACGTAATACTATATAACGTTATACGTTACATGGTAATACTATATAACGTTATACGTTATAACGTAATACTATATAACGTTATACGTTATATGGTAATACTATATAACGTTATCCGTTATATGGTAATGCTATATAACGTTATACGTTATAACGTAATACTATATAACGTTATACGTTATAACGTAATACTATATAACGTTATACGTTATATGGTAATACTATATAACGTTATACGTTATAACGTAATACTATATAACGTTATACGTTATAACGTAATACTATATAACGTTATACGTTATATGGTAATACTATATAACGTTATACGTTATAACGTAATACTATATATCGTTATACGTTATAACGTAATACTATATAACGTTATACGTTATAACGTAATTCTATATAACGTTATACGTTATATGGTAAGGCTATATAACGTTATACGTTATAACATAATACTATATAACGTTATACGTTATATGGTAATACTATATAACGTTATACGTTATATGGTAATACTATATAAAGTTATACGTTATAACGTAACACTATATAACGTTATACGATATATGGTAATACCATATAACGTTATACGTTATAACGTAATACTATATAACGTTATACGTTATATGGTAATGCTATATAACGTTATACGTTATAACGTAATACTATATAACGTTATACGTTATAACGTAATACTATATAACGTTATACGTTATATGGTAATACTATATAACGTTATACGTTATAACGTAATACTATATAACGTTATACGTTATAACGTAATACTATATAACGTTATACGTTACATGGTAATACTATATAACGTTATACGTTATAACGTAATACTATATAACGTTATACGTTATATGGTAATACTATATAACGTTATCCGTTATATGGTAATGCTATATAACGTTATACGTTATAACGTAATACTATATAACGTTATACGTTATAACGTAATACTATATAACGTTATACGTTATATGGTAATACTATATAACGTTATACGTTATAACGTAATACTATATAACGTTATACGTTATAACGTAATACTATATAACGTTATACGTTATATGGTAATACTATATAACGTTATACGTTATAACGTAATACTATATATCGTTATACGTTATAACGTAATACTATATAACGTTATACGTTATAACGTAATTCTATATAACGTTATACGTTATATGGTAAGGCTATATAACGTTATACGTTATAACATAATACTATATAACGTTATACGTTATATGGTAATACTATATAACGTTATACGTTCTAACGTAATACTATATAACGTTATACGTTATAACGTAATACTATATAACGTTATACGTTATAACGTAATACTATATATCGTTATACGTTATAACGTAATACTATATAACGTTATACGTTATAACGTAATGCTATATAACGTTATACGTTATAACGTAATACTATATATCGTTATACGTTATAACGTAATACTATATAACGTTCTACGTTATATGGTAATACTATATAACGTTATACGTTATAGCGTAATACTATATAACGTTATACGTTATATGGTAATACTATATAACGTTATACGTTATAACGTAATACTATGTAACGTTATACGTTATATGGTAATACTATATAACGTTATACGTCATAACGTAATACTATATAACGTTATACGTTATAACGTAATACTATATAACGTTATACGTTATATGGTAATACTATATAAAGTTATACGTTATAACGTAACACTATATAACGTTATACGATATATGGTAATACCATATAACGTTATACGTTATAACGTAATACTATATAACGTTATACGTTATAGGGTAATACTATATAACGTTATACGTTATATGGTAATACTATATAACGTTATACGTTATAACGTAATACTATATAACGTTATACGTTATAACGTAATACTATATAACGTTATACGTTATATGGTAATACTATATAACGTTATACGTCATAACGTAATACTATATAACGTTATACGTTATAACGTAATACTATATGACGTTATACGTTATAACGTAACACTATGTAACGTTATACGTTATATGGTAATACTATATAACGTTATACGTTATAACGTAATACTATATAACGTTATACGTTATAACGTAATACTATATAACGTTATACGTTATATGGTAATGCTATATAACGTTATACGTTATAACGTAATACTATTTAACGTTATACGTTATATGGTAATACTATATAAAGTTATACGTTATAACGTAACACTATATAACGTTATACGATATATGGTAATACCATATAACGTTATACGTTATAACGTAATACTATATAACGTTATACGTTATAGGGTAATACTATATAACGTTATACGTTATATGGTAATACTATATAACGTTATACGTTATAACGTAATACTATATAACGTTATACGTTATAACGTAATACTATATAACGTTATACGTTATATGGTAATACTATATAACGTTATACGTCATAACGTAATACTATATAACGTTATACGTTATAACGTAATACTATATAACGTTATACGTTATAACGTAATACTATATAACGTTATACGTTATATGGTAATGCTATATAACGTTATACGTTATAACGTAATACTATATAACGTTATACGTTATAACGTAATGCTATATAACGTTATACGTTATAACGTAATACTATATAACGTTATACGTTATAACGTAATACTATATAACGTTATACGTTATATGGTAATACTATATAACGGTATACGTTATAACGTAATACTATATAACGGTATACGTTATAACGTAATACTATATGACGTTATACGTTATAACGTAATACTATGTAACGTTATACGTTATATGGAAATACTATATAACGTTATACGTTATAACGTAATACTATATAACGCTATACGTTATATGGTAATTCTATATAACGTTATACGTTATAACGTAATACTATATAACGTTATACGTTATAACGTATTACTATATAACGTTATACGTCATAACGTAATACTATATAATGTTATACGTTATAAAGTAATACTATATAACGCTATACGTTATATGGTAATTCTATATAACGTTATACGTTATAACATAATACTATATAACGTTATACGTCATAACGTAATACTATACAATGTTATACGTTATAACGTAATACTATATAACGTTCTACGTTATATGGTAATACTATATAACGTTATACGTTATAACGTATTACTATATAACGTTATACGTTATATGGTAATACTATATAGCGTTATACGTTATAACGTAATATTATATAACGTTATACGTTATAACGCAATTCTATATAACGTTATTCGTTATGTGGTAATACTATATAACGTTATACGTTATATGGTAATACTATATAATGTTATACGTTATATGGTAATACTATATAACGTTATACGTTATAACGTAATACTATATATCGTTATACGTTATAACGTAATACTATATAACGTTCTACGTTATATGGTAATACTATATAACGTTATACGTTATAACGTATTACTATATAACGTTATACGTTATAACGTAATACTATATAACGTTATACGTTATAACGCAATACTATATAACGTTATACGTTACATGGTAATACTATACAACGTTATACGTCATATGGTAATACTATATAACGTTATACGTCATATGGTAATACGATATAACGTTATACGTTATAACGTAATAATATATAGCGTTATACGTTACATGGTAATACTATATAACGTTATACGTTATAACGTAATACTATATGACGTTATACGTTATAACGTAATACTATGTAACGTTATACGTTATATGGTAATACTATATAACGTTATGCGTTATAACGTAATACTATATAACGCTATACGTTATATGGTAATTCTATATAACGTTATACGTTATAACGTAATACTATATAACGTTATACGTTATAACGTATTACTATATAACGTTATACGTCATAACGTAATACTATATAATGTTATACGTTATAACGTAATACTATATAACGCTATACGTTATATGGTAATTCTATATAACGTTATACGTTATAACGTAATACTATATAACGTTATACGTCATAACGTAATACTATATAATGTTATACGTTATAACGTAATACTATATAACGTTCTACGTTATATGGTAATACTATATAACGTTATACGTTATAACGTATTACTATATAACGTTATACGTTATATGGTAATACTATATAGCGTTATACGTTATAACGTAATACTATATAACGTTATACGTTATAACGTAATACTATATAACGTTATACGTTATATGGTAATACTATATAACGTTATACGTCATAACGTAATACTATATAACGTTATACGTTATAACGTAATACTATATGACGTTATACGTTATAACGTAACACTATGTAACGTTATACGTTATATGGTAATACTATATAACGTTATACGTTATAACGTAATACTATATAACGTTCTACGTTATATGGTAATACTATATAACGTTATACGTTATTACGTATTACTATATAACGTTATACGTTATAACGTAATACTATATAACGTTATACGTTATAACGCAATACTATATAACGTTATACGTTACATGGTAATACTATACAACGTTATACGTTATATGGTAATACTATATAACGTTATACGTCATATGGTAATACGATATAACGTTATACGTTATAACGTAATAATATATAGCGTTATACGTTACATGGTAATACTATATAACGTTATACGTTATAACGTAATACTATATAACGTTATACGTTATAACGTAATACTATATAACGTTATACGTTATATGGTATTGCTATATAACGTTATACGTTATATGGTAATACTATATAACGTTATACGTTATATGGTAATACGATATAACGTTATACGTTATATGGTAATACTATATAACGTTATACGTTATAACGTAATACTATATATCGTTATACGTTATAACGTAATACTATATAACGTTCTACGTTATATGGTAATACTATATAACGTTATACGTTATAGCGTAATACTATATAACGTTATACGTTATAGCGTAATACTATATAACGTTATACGTTATAACGTAATACTATATAACGTTATACGTTATATGGTAATACTATATAACGTTATACGTCATAACGTAATACTATATAACGTTATACGTTATAACGTAATACTATATAACGTTATACGTTATATGGTAATACTATATAAAGTTATACGTTATAACGTAACACTATATAACGTTATACGATATATGGTAATACCATATAACGTTATACGTTATAACGTAATACTATATAACGTTATACGTTATAGCGTAATACTATATAACGTTATACGTTATATGGTAATACTATATAACGTTATACGTTATAACGTAATACTATATAACGTTATACGTTATAACGTAATACTATATAACGTTATACGTTATATGGTAATACTATATAACGTTATACGTCATAACGTAATACTATATAACGTTATACGTTATAACGTAATACTATATGACGTTATACGTTATAACGTAACACTATGTAACGTTATACGTTATATGGTAATACTATATAACGTTATACGTTATAACGTATTACTATATAACGTTATACGTCATAACGTAATACTATATAATGTTATACGTTATAACGTAATACTATATAACGTTATACGTTATAACGTAATACTATATAACGTTATACGTTATAACGTAATACTATATAACGTTATACGTTATAACGTAATACTATATAACGTTATACGTTATATGGTAATACTATATAACGGTATACGTTATAACGTAATACTATATAACGGTATACGTTATAACGTAATACTATATGACGTTATACGTTATAACGTAATACTATGTAACGTTATACGTTATATGGTAATACTATATAACGTTATACGTTATAACGTAATACTATATAACGCTATACGTTATATGGTAATTCTATATAACGTTATACGTTATAACGTAATACAATATAACGTTATACGTTATAACGTATTACTATATAACGTTATACGTCATAACGTAATACTATATAATGTTATACGTTATAACGTAATACTATATAACGCTATACGTTATATGGTAATTCTATATAACGTTATACGTTATAACGTAATACGATATAACGTTATACGTTATATGGTAATACGATATAACGTTATACGTTATAACGTAATAATATATAACGTTATACGTTATAACGTAATACTATATAACGTTATACGTTATAACGTAATACTATATAACGTTATACGTCATAACGTAATACTATATAACGTTATACGATATATGGTAATACTATATAACGTTATACTTTATAACGTAATACTATATAACGTTATACGTTATATGGTAATACGATATAACGTTATACGTTATAACGTAATACTATATAACGTTATACGTTATATGGTAATACTATATAACGTTATACGTTATATGGTAATACTATATAACGTTATACGTTATAACGTAATACTATATAACGTTATACGTTATATGGTAATGCTATATAACGTTATACGTTATAACGTAATACTATAAAACGTTATACGTTATAACGTAATACTATATAACGTTATACGTTATATGGTAATACTATATAAAGTTATACGTTATAACGTAACACTATATAACGTTATACGATATATGGTAATACCATATAACGTTATACGTTATAACGTAATACTATATAACGTTATACGTTATATGGTAATGCTATATAACGTTATACGTTATAACGTAATACTATATAACGTTATACGTTATAACGTATTACTATATAACGTTATACGTCATAACGTAATACTATATAACGTTATACGTTACATGGTAATACTATATAACGTTATACGTTATAACGTAATACTATATAACGTTATACGTTATATGGTAATACTATATAACGTTATACGTTATATGGTAATACTATATAACGTTATACGTTATAACGTAATACTATATAACGTTATACGTTATAACGTAATACTATATATCGTTATACGTTATAACGTAATACTATATAACGTTGTACGTTATAACGTAATACTATATAACGTTATACGTTATAACGTATTACTATATAACGTTATACGTCATAACGTAATACTATATAACGTTATACGTTATAACGTAATACTATATAACGCTATACGTTATATGGTAATTCTATATAACGTTATACGTTATAACGTAATACTATATAACGCTATACGTTATATGGTAATTCTATATAACGTTATACGTCATGACGTAATACTATATAACGTTATACGTTATATGGTAATACTATATAACGTTATACGTTATAACGTAATACTATATAACGCTATACGTTATATGGTAATGCTATATAACGTTATACGTTATAACGTAATACTATATAACGCTATACGTTATATGGTAATGCTATATAACGTTATACGTTATAACGTAATACTATATAACGTTATACGTTATAACGTAATACTATATAACGTTATACGTTATAACGTAATACTATATAAAGTTATACGTTATAACGTAATACTATATAAAGTTATACGTTATAACGTAATACTATATAACGTTATACGTTATATGGTAATACTATATAACGTTATACGTTATATGGTAATACGATATAGCGTTATACGTTATAACGTAATACTATAAAACGTTATACGTTATAACGTAATACTATATAACGTTATACGTTATATGGTAATACTATATAAAGTTATACGTTATAACGTAACACTATATAACATTATACGATATATGGTAATACCATATAACGTTATACGTTATAACGTAATACTATATAACGTTATACGTTATATGGTAATGCTATATAACGTTATACGTTATAACGTAATACTATATAACGTTATACGTTATATGGCAATACTATATAAAGTTATACGTTATAACGTAACACTATATAACGTTATACGATATATGGTAATACCATATAACGTTATACGTTATAACGTAATACTATATAACGTTATACGTTATATGGTAATGCTATATAACGTTATACGTTATAACGTAATACTATATAACGTTGTACGTTATAACGTAATACTATATAACGTTATACGTTATAACGTAATACTATATAACGTTATACGTTATAACGTAATACTATATAACGTTATACGTTATAACGTAATACTATATAACGTTATACGTTATAACGTAATACTATATAAAGTTATACGTTATAACGTAATACTGTATAACGTTATACGTTATAACGTAATACTATATAACGTTATACGTTATATGGTAATACTATATAACGTTATACGTTATAACGTAATACTGTATAACGTTATACGTCATGACGTAATACTATATAACGTTATACGTTATATGGTAATACTATATAACGTTATACGTTATAACGTAATACTATATAACGTTATACGTTATATGGTAATACTATATAACGTTATACGTCATAACGTAATACTATATAACGTTATACGTTATAACGTAATACTATATAACGCTATACGTTATATGGTAATTCTATATAACGTTATACGTTATAACGTAATACTATATAACGTTATACGTTATAACGTAATACTATATAACGCTATACGTTATATGGTAATTCTATATAACGTTATACTTTATAACGTAATACTATATAACGTTATACGTTATAACGTATTACTATATAACGTTATACGTCATAACGTAATACTATATAACGTAATACGTTACATGGTAATACTATATAACGTTATACGTTATAACGTAATACTATATAACGTTATACGTTATATGGTAATACTATATAACGTTATACGTTATATGGTAATACTATATAACGTTATACGTTATAACGTAATACTATATAACGTTATACGTTATAACGTAATACTATATAACGTTATACGTTATAACGTAATACTATATATCGTTATACGTTATAACGTAATACTATATAACGCTATACGTTATAACGTATTACTATATAACGTTATACGTCATAACGTAATACTATATAACGTTATACGTTATAACGTAATACTATATAACGCTATACGTTATGTGGTAATTCTATATAACGTTATACGTCATGACGTAATACTATATAACGTTATACGTTATATGGTAATTCTATATAACGTTATACGTCATGACGTAATACTATATAACGCTATACGTTATATGGTAATGCTATATAACGTTATACGTTATAACGTAATACTATATAACGCTATACGTTATATGGTAATGCTATATAACGTTATACGTTATAACGTAATACTATATAACGTTATACGTTATAACGTAATACTATATAAAGTTATACGTTATAACGTAATACTATATAACGTTATACGTTGTATGGTAATACTATATAACGTTATACGTTATAACGTAATACTATATAACGTTATACGTTATAACGTAATACTATAAAACGTTATACGTTATAACGTAATACTATATAACGTTATACGTTATATGGTAATACTATATAAAGTTATACGTTATAACGTAACACTATATAACGTTATACGATATATGGTAATACCATATAACGTTATACGTTATAACGTAATACTATATAACGTTATACGTTATATGGTAATGCAATATAACGTTATACGTTATAACGTAATACTATATAACGTTGTACGTTATAACGTAATACTATATAACGTTATACGTTATAACGTAATACTATATAACGTTATACGTTATATGGTAATGCTATATAACGTTATACGTTATAACGTAATACTATATAACGTTACACGTTATAACGTAATACTATATAACGTTATACGTTATAACGTAATATTATATAACGTTATACGTTATAACGTAATACTATATAAAGTTATACGTTATAACGTAATACTATATAACGTTATACGTTGTATGGTAATACTATATAACGTTATACGTTATAACGTAATACTGTATAACGTTATACGTCATGACGTAATACTATATAACGTTATACGTTATATGGTAATACTATATAACGTTATACGTTATAACGTAATACTATATAACGTTATACGTTATATGGTAATACTATATAACGTTATACGTTATAACGTAATACTGTATAACGTTATACGTCATGACGTAATACTATATAACGTTATACGTTATATGGTAATACTATATAACGTTATACGTTATAACGTAATACTATATAACGTTATACGTTATATGGTAATACTATATAACGTTATACGTCATAACGTAATACTATATAACGTTATACGCTATAACGTAATACTATATAACGCTATACGTTATATGGTAATTCTATATAACGTTATACGTTATAACGTAATACTATATAACGTTATACGTTATAACGTAATACTATATAACGCTATACGTTATATGGTAATTCTATATAACGTTATACGTTATAACGTAATACTATATAACGCTATACGTTATATGGTAATTCTATATAACGTTATACGTTATAACGTAATACTATATAACGCTATGCGTTATATGGTAATTCTATATAACGTTATACGTCATGACGTAATACTATATAACGTTATACGTTATATGGTAATACTATAAAACGTTATACGTTATAACGTAATACTATATAACGCTATACGTTATATGGTAATGCTATATAACGTTATACGTTATAACGTAATACTATATAACGCTATACGTTATATGGTAATGCTATATAACGTTATACGTTATAACGTAATACTATATAACGTCATACGTTATAACGTAATACTATATAAAGTTATACGTTATAACGTAATACTATATAAAGTTATACGTTATAACGTAATACTATATAACGTTATACGTTATATGGTAATACTATATAACGTTATACGTTATAACGTAATACTATATAACGTTATACGTTATATGGTAATACTATATAACGTTATACGTTATATGGTAATTCTATATAACGTTATACGTTACAACGCAATACTATATAACGTTATACGTTATATGGTAATTCTATATAACGTTATACGTTACAACGCAATACTATATAACGTTATACGTTACATGGTAATACTATATAACGTTATACGTTATAACGTAATACTATATAACGTTGTACGTTATATGGTAATACTATATAACGTTATACGTTATATGGTAATACTATATAACGTTATACGTTATAACGTAATACTATATATCGTTATACGTTATAACGTAATACTATATAACGCTATACGTTATATGGTAATTCTATATAACATTATACGTTATAACGTATTACTATATAACGTTATACGTCATAACGTAATACTATATAACGTTATACGTTATAACGTAATACTATATAACGCTATACGTTATATGGTAATTCTATATAACGTTATACGTTACAACGCAATACTATATAACGTTATACGTTACATGGTAATACTATATAACGTTATACGTTATAACGTATTACTATATAACGTTATACGTTACATGGTAATACTATATAACGTTATACGTTATAACGTAATACTATATAACGTTATACGTTACATGGTAATACTATATAACGTTATACGTTATAACGTAATACTATATATCGTTATACGTTATAAAGTAATACTATATAACGTTCTACGTTATATGGTAATACTATATAACGTTATACGTTATAACGTATTACTATATAACGTTATACGTTACATGGTAATACTATATAACGTTATACGTTATAACGTAATACTATATAACGTTATACGTTATATGGTAATACTATATAACGTTATACGTTATATGGTAATACTATATAACGTTATACGTTATAACGTAATACTATATAACGTTATACGTTATAACGTAATACTATATATCGTTATACGTTATAACGTATTACTATATAACGTTATACGTCATAACGTAATACTATATAACGTTATACGTTATAACGTAATACTATATAACGCTATACGTTATATGGTAATTCTATATAACGTTATACGTTATAACGTAATACTATATAACGCTATACGTTATATGGTAATTCTATATAACGTTATACGTCATGACGTAATACTATATAACGTTATACGTTATATGGTAATACTATATAACGTTATACGTTATAACGTAATACTATATAACGCTATACGTTATATGGTAATGCTATATAACGTTATACGTTATAACGTAATACTATATAACGCTATACGTTATATGGTAATGCTATATAACGTTATACGTTATAACGTAATACTATATAACGTTATACGTTATAACGTAATACTATATAACGTTATACGTTATAACGTAATACTATATAAAGTTATACGTTATAACGTAATACTATATATAAAGTTATACGTTATAACGTAATACTATATAACGTTATACGTTATATGGTAATACTATATAACGTTATACGTTATAACGTAATACTATATAAAGTTATATGTTATAACGTAATACTATAAAACGTTATACGTTATATGGTAATTCTATATAACGTTATACGTTATAACGTAATACTATATAACGTTATACGTTATAACGTAATACTATATAACGCTATACGTTATATGGTAATTCTATATAACGTTATACGTTATAACGTAATACTATATAACGTTATACGTTATAACGTATTACTATATAACGTTATACGTCATAACGTAATACTATATAACGTTATACGTTATAACGTAATACTATATAACGCTATACGTTATATGGTAAATTCTATATAACGTTATACGTTATAACGTAATACTATATAACGCTATACGTTATATGGTAATTCTATATAACGTTATATGTCATGACGTAATACTATATAACGTTATACGTTATATGGTAATACTATATAACGTTATACGTTATAACGTAATACTATATAACGCTATACGTTATATGGTAATGCTATATAACGTTATACGTTATAACGTAATACTATATAACGCTATACGTTATATGGTAATGCTATATAACGTTATACGTTATAACGTAATACTATATAACGTTATACGTTATATGGTAATGCTATATAACGTTATACGTTATAACGTAATACTATATAACGTTATACGTAATAACGTAATACTATATTACGTTATACGTTATAACGTAATACTATATAACGTTATACGGTATATGTTAATACTATATAACGTTATACGTTATAACGTAATACTATATAACGTTATACGTTATAACGTAATACTAATAACGTTATACGTTATAATGTAATAGTATATAACGTTATACGTTATATGGTAATACTATACAACGTTATACGTCATAACGTAATACTATATAACGTTATACGTTATAACGTAATACTATATATCGTTATACGTTATAACGTAATACTATATAACGTTCTACGTTATATGGTAATACTATATAACGTTATACGTTATAACGTATTACTATATAACGTTATACGTTATAACGTAATACTATATAACGTTATACGTTATAACGCAATACTATATAACGTTATACGTTACATGGTAATACTATATAACGTTATACGTTATAACGTATTACTATATAACGTTATACGTTACATGGTAATACTATATAACGTTATACGTTATAACGTAATACTATATAACGTTATACGTTACATGGTAATACTATATAACGTTATACGTTATAACGTAATACTATATATCGTTATACGTTATAAAGTAATACTATATAACGTTCTACGTTATATGGTAATACTATATAACGTTATACGTTATAACGTATTACTATATAACGTTATACGTTACATGGTAATACTATATAACAATATACGTTATAACGTAATACTATATAACGTTATACGTTATATGGTAATACTATATAACGTTATACGTTATATGGTAATACTATATAACGTTATACGTTATAACGTAATACTATATATCGTTATACGTTATAACGTAATACTATATAACGTTCTACGTTATATGGTAATACTATATAACGTTATACGTTATAACGTATTACTATATAACGTTATACGTTATAACGTAATACTATATAACGTTATACGTTATAAAGTAATACTATATAACGTTCTACGTTATATGGTAATACTATATAACGTTATACGTTATAACGTAATACTACATAACGTTATACGTTACATGGTAATACTATATAACGCTATACGTTATAACGTAATACTATATATCGTTATACGTTATAAAGTAATACTATATAACGTTCTACGTTATATGGTAATACTATATAACGTTATACGTTATAACGTATTACTATATAACGTTATACGTTACATGGTAATACTATATAACGTTATACGTTATAACGTAATACTATATATCGTTATACGTTATAAAGTAATACTATATAACGTTCTACGTTATATGGTAATACTATATAACGTTATACGTTATAACGTATTACTATATAACGTTATACGTTACATGGTAATACTATATAACAATATACGTTATAACGTAATACTATATAACGTTATACGTTATAACGTAATACTATATAACGTTATACGTTATAACGTATTACTATATAACGTTATACGTCATAACGTAATACTATATAACGTTATACGTTATAACGTAATACTATATAACGCTATACGTTATATGGTAATTCTATATAACGTTATACGTTACAACGCAATACTATATAACGTTATACGTTACATGGTAATACTATATATCGTTATACGTTATAACGTATTACTATATAACGTTATACGTTACATGGTAATACTATATAACGTTATACGTTATAACGTAATACTACATAACGTTATACGTTACATGGTAATACTATATAACGCTATACGTTATAACGTAATACTATATATCGTTATACGTTATAAAGTAATACTATATAACGTTCTACGTTATATGGTAATACTATACAACGTTATACGTTATAACGTATTACTATATAACGTTATACGTTACATGGTAATACTATATAACGTTATACGTTATAACGTAATACTATATAACGTTATACGTTATATGGTAATACTATATAACGTTATACGTTATATGGTAATACTATATAACGTTATACGTTATAACGTAATACTATATAACGTTATACGTTATAACGTAATACTATATATCGTTATACGTTATAACGTAATACTATATAACGTTCCACGTTATATGGTAATACTATATAACGTTATACGTTATAACGTAATACTATATAACGCTATACGTTATATGGTAATTCTATATAACGTTATACGTTATAACGTAATACTATATAACGTTATACGTTATAACGTAATACTATATAACGTTATACGTTATAACGTAATACTATATAACGTTATACGTTATAACGTAATACTATATAACGTTATACGTTATAACGTAATACTATATAACGTTATACGTCATAACGTAATACTATATAACGTTATACGATATATGGTAATACTATATAACGTTATACGTTATAACGTAATACTATATAACGTTATACGTTATAACGTAATACTATATAAAGTTATACGTTATAACGTAATACTATATAAAGTTATACGTTATAACGTAATACTATATAACGTTATACGTTATAACGTAATACTATATAACGTTCTACGTTATATGGTAATACTATATAACGTTATACGTTACAACGTATTACTATATAACGTTATACGTTATAACGTAATACTATAATACGTTATACGTTATAACGCAATACTATATAACGTTATACGTTACATGGTAATACTATATAACGTTATACGTTATAACGTATTACTATATAACGTTATACGTTATAACGCAATACTATATAACGTTATACGTTACATGGTAATACTATATAACGTTATACGTTACATGGTAATACTATATAACGTTATACGTTATATGGTAATACTATATAACGTTATACGTCATATGGTAATACGATATAACGTTATACGTTATAACGTAATAATATATAACGTTATACGTTACATGGTAATACTATATAACGTTATACGTTATAACGTATTACTATATAACGTTATACGTCATAACGTAATACTATATATCGTTATACGTTATAACGTAATACTATATAACGTTATACGTCATATGGTAATACTATATAACGTTGTACGTTATATGGTAATACTATATAACGTTATACGTTATAACGTAATACTGTATAACGTTATACGTTATAACGTAATACTATATATCGTTATACGTTATAAAGTAATACTATATAACGTTCTACGTTATATGGTAATACTATATAACGTTATACGTTATAACGTATTACTATATAACGTTATACGTTATAACGCAATACTATATAACGTTATACGTTACATGGTAATACTATATAACGTTATACGTTACATGGTAATACTATATAACGTTATACGTTATAACGTAATACTATATAACGTTATACGTTATATGGTAATACTATATAACGTTATACGTTATAACGTAATACTATATAACGCTATACGTTATATGGTAATTCTATATAACGTTATACGTTATAACGTAATACTATATAACGTTATACGTTATAACGTATTACAATATAACGTTATACGTCATAACGTAATACTATATAACGTTATACGTTATAACGTAATACTATATAACGCTATACGTTATATGGTAATTCTATATAACGTTATACGTTATAACGTAATACTATATAACGTTATACGTTATAACGTAATACTATATAACGTTATACGTTATAACGTAATACTATATAACGTTATACGTTATAACGTAATACTATATAACGTTATACGTCATAACGTAATACTATATAACGTTATACGATATATGGTAATACTATATAACGTTATACGTTATAACGTAATACTATATAACGTTATACGTTATATGGTAATACGATATAACGTTATACGTTATAACGTAATAATATATAACGTTATACGTTATATGGTAATACTACATAACGTTATACGTTATATGGTAATACTATATAACGTTATACGTTATAACGCAATACTATATAACGTTATACGTTATAACGCAATACTATATAACGTTATACGTTATAACGCAATACTATATAACATTATACATTATAACGTAATACTATATAACGTTATACGTTATATGGTAATACTATATGACGTTATACGTTATAACGTAATACTATGTA
This sequence comes from Bombus flavifrons, assembly GCF_040668555.2. NCBI lineage: Eukaryota > Metazoa > Arthropoda > Insecta > Hymenoptera > Apidae > Bombus > Bombus flavifrons. The sequence continues at coordinate 13,234 of NW_027184792.1, read as the reverse complement.
ACGTTATACGTTATATGGTAATACTATATAACGTTATACGTTATATGGTAATACTATATAAAGTTATACGTTATATGGTAATACTATATAACGTTATACGTTATAACGTAATACTATATAACGTTATACGTTATATGGTAATGCTATATAACGTTATACGTTATAACGTAATACTATATAACGTTATACGTTATAACGTAATACTATATAACGTTATACGTTATAACGTAATACTATATAACGTTATACGTTATAACGTAATACTATATAACGTTATACGTTATAACGTAATACTATATAACGCTATACGTTATATGGTAATTCTATATAACGTTATACGTTATAACGTAATACTATATAACGTTATACGTTATAACGTATTACAATATAACGTTATACGTCATAACGTAATACTATATAACGTTATACGTTATAACGTAATACTATATAACGCTATACGTTATATGGTAATTCTATATAACGTTATACGTTACAACGCAATACTATATAACGTTATACGTTATAACGCAATACTATATAACGTTATACGTTACATGGTAATACTATATAACGTTATACGTTACAACGTATTACTATATAACGTTATACGTTATAACGTAATACTATAATACGTTATACGTTATAACGCAATACTATATAACGTTATACGTTACATGGTAATACTATATAACGTTATACGTTATAACGTATTACTATATAACGTTATACGTTATAACGCAATACTATATAACGTTATACGTTACATGGTAATACTATATAACGTTATACGTTATAACGTAATACTATATATCGTTATACGTTATAAAGTAATACTATATAACGTTCTACGTTATATGGTAATACTATATAACGATATACGTTATAACGTATTACTATATAACGTTATACGTTACATGGTAATACTATATAACAATATACGTTATAACGTAATACTATATAACGTTATACGTTATAACGTAATACTATATAACGTTATACGTTATAACGTATTACTATATAACGTTATACGTCATAACGTAATACTATATAACGTTATACGTTATAACGTAATACTATATAACGCTATACGTTATATGGTAATTCTATATAACGTTATACGTTACAACGCAATACTATATAACGTTATACGTTACATGGTAATACTATATATCGTTATACGTTATAACGTATTACTATATAACGTTATACGTTACATGGTAATACTATATAACGTTATACGTTATAACGTAATACTACATAACGTTATACGTTACATGGTAATACTATATAACGCTATACGTTATAACGTAATAATATATATCGTTATACGTTATAAAGTAATACTATATAACGTTCTACGTTATATGGTAATACTATACAACGTTATACGTTATAACGTATTACTATATAACGTTATACGTTACATGGTAATACTATATAACGTTATACGTTATAACGTAATACTATATAACGTTATACGTTATATGGTAATACTATATAACGTTATACGTTATATGGTAATACTATATAACGTTATACGTTATAACGTAATACTATATAACGTTATACGTTATAACGTAATACTATATATCGTTATACGTTATAACGTAATACTATATAACGTTCCACGTTATATGGTAATACTATATAACGTTATACGTTATAACGTAATACTATATAACGCTATACGTTATATGGTAATTCTATATAACGTTATACGTTATAACGTAATACTATATAACGTTATACGTTATAACGTAATACTATATAACGTTATACGTTATAACGTAATACTATATAACGTTATACGTTATAACGTAATACTATATAACGTTATACGTTATAACGTAATACTATATAACGTTATACGTCATAACGTAATACTATATAACGTTATACGATATATGGTAATACTATATAACGTTATACGTTATAACGTAATACTATATAACGTTATACGTTATAACGTAATACTATATAAAGTTATACGTTATAACGTAATACTATATAAAGTTATACGTTATAACGTAATACTATATAACGTTATACGTTATAACGTAATACTATATAACGTTCTACGTTATATGGTAATACTATATAACGTTATACGTTACAACGTATTACTATATAACGTTATACGTTATAACGTAATACTATAATACGTTATACGTTATAACGCAATACTATATAACGTTATACGTTACATGGTAATACTATATAACGTTATACGTTATAACGTATTACTATATAACGTTATACGTTATAACGCAATACTATATAACGTTATACGTTACATGGTAATACTATATAACGTTATACGTTACATGGTAATACTATATAACGTTATACGTTATATGGTAATACTATATAACGTTATACGTCATATGGTAATACGATATAACGTTATACGTTATAACGTAATAATATATAACGTTATACGTTATAACGTAATACTATATAACGTTATACGTTATAACGTAATACTATATAACGTTATACGTCATAACGTAATACTATATAACGTTATACGATATATGGTAATACTATATAACGTTATACGTTATAACGTAATACTATATAACGTTATACGTTATATGGTAATACGATATAACGTTATACGTTATAACGTAATAATATATAACGTTATACGTTATATGGTAATACTACATAACGTTATACGTTATATGGTAATACTATATAACGTTATACGTTATAACGTAATACTATATAACGTTATACGTTATAACGCAATACTATATAACGTTATACGTTATAACGCAATACTATATAACATTATACATTATAACGTAATACTATATAACGTTATACGTTATATGGTAATACTATATGACGTTATACGTTATAACGTAATACTATGTAACGTTATACGTTATATGGTAATACTATATAACGTTATACGTTATATGGTAATACTATATAAAGTTATACGTTATATGGTAATACTATATAACGTTATACGTTATAACGTAATACTATATAACGTTATACGTTATATGGTAATGCTATATAACGTTATACGTTATAACGTAATACTATATAACGTTATACGTTATAACGTAATACTATATAACGTTATACGTTATATGGTAATATTATATAACGTTACACGTTATAACGTAATACTATATAACGTTATACGTTATAACGTAATACTATATAACGTTATACGTTATATGGTAATATTATATAACGTTATACGTTATAACGTAATACTATATAACGTTATACGTTATAACGTAATACTATATAAAATTATACGTCATAACGTAATACTATATAACGTTATACGTTATATGGTAATACTATATAACGTTATACGTCATAACGTAATGCTATATAACGTTATATGTTATGACTTAATACAACATAACGTCATACGTTATGACGTAATACAATATAACGTTGTACGTTAGAACGTAATACTATATAATGTTATACGTTATATGGTAATACTATATAACGTTATACGTCATAACGTAATACTATATAACGTTATACGTTATAACGTAGTACTATATAACGTTATACGTTATATGGTAATACTATATAACGTTATACGTTATAACGTAATACTATATAACGTTATACGTTATAACGTAATACTATATAACGTTATACGTCATAACGTAATACTATATAACGTTATACGTTATATGGTAATACTATATAACGTTATACGTTATAACGTAATACTATATAACGTTATACGTTATATGGTAATGCTATATAACGTTATACGTCATAACGTAATACTATATAACGTTATATGTTATGAACGTAATACAATATAACGTCATACGTTATGACGTAATACAATATAACGTTGTACGTTAGAACGTAATACTATATAATGTTATACGTTATATGGTAATACTATATAACGTTATACGTCATAACGTAATACTATATAACGTTATACATTATAACGTAATACTGTGTAACGTTATACGTTATATGGTAATACTATATAACGTTATACGTTATATGGTAATACTATATAACGTTATACGTTATATGGTAATACTATATAACGTTATACGTTATAACGTAATACTATATAACGTTATACGTCATAACGTAATACTATATAACGTTATACGTTATATGGTAATACTATATAACGTTATACGTCATAACGTAATACTATATAACGTTATACGTTATATGGTAATACTATATAACGTTATACGTTATAACGTAATACTATATAACGTTATACGTTATAACGTAATACTATATTACGTTATACGTTATAACGTAATACTATATAACGTTATACGGTATATGGTAATACTATATAACGTTATACGTTATAACGTAATACTATATAACGTTATACGTTATAACGTAATACTAATAACGTTATACGTTATAATGTAATAGTATATAACGTTATACGTTATATGGTAATACTATACAACGTTATACGTCATAACGTAATACTATATAACGTTATACGTTATAATGTAATAGTATATAACGTTATACGTTATATGGTAATACTATACAACGTTATACGTCATAACGTAATACTATAAAACGTTATACGTTACATGGTAATACTATATAACGTTATACGTTATAACGTAATACTATATATCGTTATACGTTATAAAGTAATACTATATAACGTTCTACGTTATATGGTAATACTATATAACGTTATACGTTATAACGTATTACTATATAACGTTATACGTTACATGGTAATACTATATAACGTTATACGTTATAACGTAATACTATATAACGTTATACGTTATATGGTAATACTATATAACGTTATACGTTATATGGTAATACTATATAACGTTATACGTTATAACGTAATACTATATATCGTTATACGTTATAAAGCAATACTATATAACGTTCTACGTTATATGGTAATACTATATAACGTTATACGTTATAACGTATTACTATATAACGTTATACGTTATAACGTAATACTATATAACGTTATACGTTATAAAGTAATACTACATAACGTTCTACGTTATATGGTAATACTATATAACGTTATACGTTATAACGTATTACTATATAACGTTATACGTTACATGGTAATACTATATAACGTTATACGTTATAACGTAATACTATATAACGTTGTACGTTATATGGTAATACTATATAACGTTATACGTTATAACGTATTACTATATAACGTTATACGTTACATGGTAATACTATATAACGTTATACGTTACAACGTAATACTATATAACGTTATACGTTATAACGTAATACTATATAACGTTCTACGTTATATGGTAATACTATATAACGTTATACGTTATAACGTATTACTATATAACGTTATACGTTATATGGTAATACTATATAACGTTATACGTTATAACGTATTACTATATAACGTTATACGTTATAACGTAATACTATATAACGTTATACGTTATAACGCAATACTATATAACGTTATACGTTACATGGTAATACTATATAACGTTATACGTTATATCGTATTACTATATAACGTTATACGTTACATGCTAATACTATATAACGTTATACGTTATAACGTAATACTATATAACGTTATACGTTACATGGTAATACTATATAACGTTATACGTTATAACGTAATACTATATATCGTTATACGTTATAAAGTAATACAATATAACGTTCTACGTTATATGGTAATACTATATAACGTTATACGTTATAACGTATTACTATATAACGTTATACGTTACATGGTAATACTATATAACGTTATACGTTATAACGTAATACTATATAACGTTATACGTTATATGGTAATACTATATAACGTTATACGTTATATGGTAATACTATATAACGTTATACGTTATAGCGTAATACTATATATCGTTATACGTTATAACGTAATACTATATAACGTTCTACGTTATATGGTAATACTATATAACGTTATACGTTATAACGTATTACTATATAACGTTATACGTTATAACGTAATACTATATAACGTTATATGTTATGACGTAATACAACATAACGTCATACGTTATGACGTAATACAATATAACGTTGTACGTTAGAACGTAATACTATATAATGTTATACGTTATATGGTAATACTATATAACGTTATACGTCATAACGTAATACTATATAACGTTATACGTTATAACGTAATACTATATAACGTTATACGTTATAACGTAATACTATATAACGTTATACGTTATAACGTAATACTATATAACGTTATACGTCATAACGTAATACTATATAACGTTATACGATATATGGTAATACTATATAACGTTATACGTTATAACGTAATACTATATAACGTTATACGTTATATGGTAATACGATATAACGTTATACGTTATAACGTAATAATATATAACGTTATACATTATAACGTAATACTATATAACGTTATACGTTATATGGTAATACTATATGACGTTATACGTTATAACGTAATACTATGTAACGTTATACGTTATATGGTAATACTATATAACGTTATACGTCATATGGTAATACGATATAACGTTATACGTTATAACGTAATAATATATAACGTTATACGTTATAACGTAATACTATATAACGTTATACGTTATAACGTAATACTATATAACGTTATACGTCATAACGTAATACTATATAACGTTATACGATATATGGTAATACTATATAACGTTATACGTTATAACGTAATACTATATAACGTTATACGTTATATGGTAATACGATATAACGTTATACGTTATAACGTAATAATATATAACGTTATACGTTATATGGTAATACTACATAACGTTATACGTTATATGGTAATACTATATAACGTTATACGTTATAACGTAATACTATATAACGTTATACGTTATAACGCAATACTATATAACGTTATACGTTATAACGCAATACTATATAACATTATACATTATAACGTAATACTATATAACGTTATACGTTATATGGTAATACTATATGACGTTATACGTTATAACGTAATACTATGTAACGTTATACGTTATATGGTAATACTATATAACGTTATACGTTATATGGTAATACTATATAAAGTTATACGTTATATGGTAATACTATATAACGTTATACGTTATAACGTAATACTATATAACGTTATACGTTATATGGTAATGCTATATAACGTTATACGTTATAACGTAATACTATATAACGTTATACGTTATAACGTAATACTATATAACGTTATACGTTATATGGTAATATTATATAACGTTACACGTTATAACGTAATACTATATAACGTTATACGTTATAACGTAATACTATATAACGTTATACGTTATATGGTAATATTATATAACGTTATACGTTATAACGTAATACTATATAACGTTATACGTTATAACGTAATACTATATAAAATTATACGTCATAACGTAATACTATATAACGTTATACGTTATATGGTAATACTATATAACGTTATACGTCATAACGTAATGCTATATAACGTTATATGTTATGACTTAATACAACATAACGTCATACGTTATGACGTAATACAATATAACGTTGTACGTTAGAACGTAATACTATATAATGTTATACGTTATATGGTAATACTATATAACGTTATACGTCATAACGTAATACTATATAACGTTATACGTTATAACGTAGTACTATATAACGTTATACGTTATATGGTAATACTATATAACGTTATACGTTATAACGTAATACTATATAACGTTATACGTTATAACGTAATACTATATAACGTTATACGTTATATGGTAATGCTATATAACGTTATACGTCATAACGTAATACTATATAACGTTATATGTTATGAACGTAATACAATATAACGTCATACGTTATGACGTAATACAATATAACGTTGTACGTTAGAACGTAATACTATATAATGTTATACGTTATATGGTAATACTATATAACGTTATACGTCATAACGTAATACTATATAACGTTATACATTATAACGTAATACTGTGTAACGTTATACGTTATATGGTAATACTATATAACGTTATACGTTATATGGTAATACTATATAACGTTATACGTTATATGGTAATACTATATAACGTTATACGTTATAACGTAATACTATATAACGTTATACGTCATAACGTAATACTATATAACGTTATACGTTATATGGTAATACTATATAACGTTATACGTCATAACGTAATACTATATAACGTTATACGTTATATGGTAATACTATATAACGTTATACGTTATAACGTAATACTATATAACGTTATACGTTATAACGTAATACTATATTACGTTATACGTTATAACGTAATACTATATAACGTTATACGGTATATGGTAATACTATATAACGTTATACGTTATAACGTAATACTATATAACGTTATACGTTATAACGTAATACTAATAACGTTATACGTTATAATGTAATAGTATATAACGTTATACGTTATATGGTAATACTATACAACGTTATACGTCATAACGTAATACTATATAACGTTATACGTTATAATGTAATAGTATATAACGTTATACGTTATATGGTAATACTATACAACGTTATACGTCATAACGTAATACTATAAAACGTTATACGTTACATGGTAATACTATATAACGTTATACGTTATAACGTAATACTATATATCGTTATACGTTATAAAGTAATACTATATAACGTTCTACGTTATATGGTAATACTATATAACGTTATACGTTATAACGTATTACTATATAACGTTATACGTTACATGGTAATACTATATAACGTTATACGTTATAACGTAATACTATATAACGTTATACGTTATATGGTAATACTATATAACGTTATACGTTATATGGTAATACTATATAACGTTATACGTTATAACGTAATACTATATATCGTTATACGTTATAAAGCAATACTATATAACGTTCTACGTTATATGGTAATACTATATAACGTTATACGTTATAACGTATTACTATATAACGTTATACGTTATAACGTAATACTATATAACGTTATACGTTATAAAGTAATACTACATAACGTTCTACGTTATATGGTAATACTATATAACGTTATACGTTATAACGTATTACTATATAACGTTATACGTTACATGGTAATACTATATAACGTTATACGTTATAACGTAATACTATATAACGTTGTACGTTATATGGTAATACTATATAACGTTATACGTTATAACGTATTACTATATAACGTTATACGTTACATGGTAATACTATATAACGTTATACGTTACAACGTAATACTATATAACGTTATACGTTATAACGTAATACTATATAACGTTCTACGTTATATGGTAATACTATATAACGTTATACGTTATAACGTATTACTATATAACGTTATACGTTATATGGTAATACTATATAACGTTATACGTTATAACGTATTACTATATAACGTTATACGTTATAACGTAATACTATATAACGTTATACGTTATAACGCAATACTATATAACGTTATACGTTACATGGTAATACTATATAACGTTATACGTTATATCGTATTACTATATAACGTTATACGTTACATGCTAATACTATATAACGTTATACGTTATAACGTAATACTATATAACGTTATACGTTACATGGTAATACTATATAACGTTATACGTTATAACGTAATACTATATATCGTTATACGTTATAAAGTAATACAATATAACGTTCTACGTTATATGGTAATACTATATAACGTTATACGTTATAACGTATTACTATATAACGTTATACGTTACATGGTAATACTATATAACGTTATACGTTATAACGTAATACTATATAACGTTATACGTTATATGGTAATACTATATAACGTTATACGTTATATGGTAATACTATATAACGTTATACGTTATAGCGTAATACTATATATCGTTATACGTTATAACGTAATACTATATAACGTTCTACGTTATATGGTAATACTATATAACGTTATACGTTATAACGTATTACTATATAACGTTATACGTTATAACGTAATACTATATAACGTTATATGTTATGACGTAATACAACATAACGTCATACGTTATGACGTAATACAATATAACGTTGTACGTTAGAACGTAATACTATATAATGTTATACGTTATATGGTAATACTATATAACGTTATACGTCATAACGTAATACTATATAACGTTATACGTTATAACGTAATACTATATAACGTTATACGTTATAACGTAATACTATATAACGTTATACGTTATATGGTAATACTATATAACGTTATACGTTATAACTTAATACTATATAACGTTATACGTCATAACGTAATACTATATAACGTTATACGTTATATGGTAATACTATATAACGTTATACGTCATAACGTAATACTATATAACGTTATATGTTATGACGTAATACAACATAACGTCATACGTTATGACGTAATACAATATAACGTTGTACGTTAGAACGTAATACTATATAATGTTATACGTTATATGGTAATACTATATAACGTTATACGTCATAACGTAATACTATATAACGTTATACGTTATAACGTAATACTATATAACGTTATACGTTACATGGTAATACTATATAACGTTATACGTTATAACGTATTACTATATAACGTTATACGTTACATGGTAATACTATATAACGTTATACGTTATAACGTAATACTATATAACGTTATACGTTACATGGTAATACTATATAACGTTATACGTTATAACGTAATACTATATATCGTTATACGTTATAAAGTAATACAATATAACGTTCTACGTTATATGGTAATACTATATAACGTTATACGTTACATGGTAATACTATATAACGTTATACGTTATAACGTAATACTATATAACGTTATACGTTACATGGTAATACTATATAACGTTATACGTTATAACGTAATACTATATATCGTTATACGTTATAAAGTAATACAATATAACGTTCTACGTTATATGGTAATACTATATAACGTTATACGTTATAACGTATTACTATATAACGTTATACGTTACATGGTAATACTATATAACGTTATACGTTATAACGTAATACTATATAACGTTATACGTTATATGGTAATACTATATAACGTTATACGTTATATGGTAATACTATATAACGTTATACGTTATAGCGTAATACTATATATCGTTATACGTTATAACGTATTACTATATAACGTTATACGTTACATGGTAATACTATATAACGTTATACGTTATAACGTAATACTATATAACGTTATACGTTATATGGTAATACTATATAACGTTATACGTTATAACTTAATACTATATAACGTTATACGTCATAACGTAATACTATATAACGTTATACGTTATAACGTATTACTATATAACGTTATACGTTATAACGTAATACTATATAACGTTATATGTTATGACGTAATACAACATAACGTCATACGTTATGACGTAATACAATATAACGTTGTACGTTAGAACGTAATACTATATAATGTTATACGTTATAGCGTAATACTATATATCGTTATACGTTATAACGTAATACTATATAACGTTATACGTCATAACGTAATACTATATAACGTTATACGTTATAACGTAATACTATATAACGTTATACGTTATAACGTAATACTATATAACGTTATACGTTATATGGTAATACTATATAACGTTATACGTTATAAAATAATACTATATAACGTTATACGTTATAACGTAATACTATATAACGTTATACGTTATATGGTAATACTATATAACGTTATACGTTATAACGTAACACTATATAACGTTATACGATATATGGTACTACTATATAACGTTATACGATATATGGTACTACTATATAACGTTATCCGTTATAACGTAATACTATATAACGTTATACGTTATATGGTGATACTATATGACGCTATACGTTATAACGTAATATTATGTAACGTTATACGTTATAACGTAATACTATATAACGTTATACGTTATATGGTAATACTATATAACGTTATACGTTATAACGTAATACTATATAACGCTATACGTTATATGGTAATTCTATATAACGTTATACGTTATAACGTAATACTATATAACGCTATACGATATATGGTAATTCTATATAACGTTATACGTCATGACGTAATACTATATAACGTTATACGTTATATGGTAATACTATACAACGTTATACGTCATAACGTAATACTATATAACGTTATACGTTATAACGTAATACTATATATCGTTATACGTTATAACGTAATACTATATAACGTTCTACGTTATATGGTAATACTATATAACGTTATACGTTATAACGTATTACTATATAACGTTATACGTTACATGGTAATACTATATAACGTTATACGTTACATGGTAATACTATATTACGTTATACGTTATAACGTAATACAATATATCGTTATACGTTATAAAGTAATACTATATAACGTTCTACGTTATATGGTAATACTATATAACGTTATACGTTATAACGTATTACTATATAACGTTATACGTTACATGGTAATACTATATAACGTTATACGTTATAACGTAATACTATATAACGTTATACGTTATATGGTAATACTATATAACGTTATACGTTATATGGTAATACTATACAACGTTATACGTCATAACGTAATACTATATAACGTTATACGTTATAACGCAATACTGTATAACGTTATACGTTATATGGTAATACTATATAACGTTATACGTTATAACGTAATACTATATAACGTTCTACGTTATATGGTAATACTATATAACGTTATACGTTATAACGTATTACTATATAACGTTATACGTTATATGGTAATACTATATAACGTTATACGTTATAACGTATTACTATATAACGTTATACGTTATAACGTAATACTATATAACGTTATACGTTATAACGCAATACTATATAACGTTATACGTTACATGGTAATACTATATAACGTTATACGTTATAACGTATTACTATATAACGTTATACGTTACATGGTAATACTATATAACGTTATACGTTATAACGTAATACTATATAACGTTATACGTTATATGGTAATACTATATAACGTTATACGTTATAACTTAATACTATATAACGTTATACGTCATAACGTAATACTATATAACGTTATACGTTATATGGTAATACTATATAACGTTATACGTCATAACGTAATACTATATAACGT